>NC_026001.2:27754486-27866852 GCF_000442705.2 Elaeis guineensis
TTTTCTCTATGATTTGGACTAAAGGTTCTGCTCTATCTATTTTGTGAAATAATCAATAGCTACCATCAAATTTTTTTTTTTGGCTTGTCACTACTAGAAAAGGTCCCAGAATATCCATCCCCCAGATTGCAAAGGGCCAAGGGGTGATAATTGAAATAAGCTCAGCAGCAGGTTGATGTTGGATATTAGCATACCTCTAGCATTAGTCGCATTAGTTGACAAGATCAGCTGCATCTTTTTGACTAGTAGATCAGTAGTAATCTTGTTGGATTACTTTATAAGCAAGTGACCTGTCTCCAAGATGGTTTTTCACATATCTCCTCATATACTCTCGAAGAACGTAGTCAGCTTCATATGGTGTCAAGCATCGAAGTAGAGGAAGAGAATAGGATTTTTTATATAAGTGGTCCTCTTGAAGAACATACTATGGAGCTTGTCTTCTAATGCTCTGGCCTTGATTGGATCATTGGGCAGAACTTCTTTGGATATGTATTCTACGAGGGGATCATCCAACTCGGCTCATGATCGACCTAATATACAGAGAGCACCTCAATATAGGCCTATCCAACTATTCAATCAGTACCTTCTGATTTAGTTCGAAAAAATCTAAAATGGTGAGGTGGGATAGAGCGTCAGTCCGGATATTTTTTGATCTAGGAATCTGGATCACTTCAAGCCTTCAAAATTTGAATAGCTTTTTAACATTCTGCAGGTAACGGGTCATCGTGGAATCCTTGGCTTCAAATTATCCTCGAACTTGGCTGACGACAAGTTGTGAATCTGTAAATACCTTTAATTTTCTGACTTTGAGCTCTTTTGCCATTCTGAGATCCACTGTCAGGGCTTCATATTTAGCATTATTATTGAAAATGTTAAAATTGAACCTCAGAGCCTGCTAGTCATGAATCCTTCAGGACTAGCCAAAATCAAATCGGTACCACTTCCTTGAAAATTTGAGGCTCCATCCACATGTAGAATCTAGAATGAATCATCACTTTTAGGACTTGCCGGGATTGACCCATCATTTGGGATACTGCATTCTACAACAAAATCAGCTAGTATCTGGTCTTTAACTGTAGTTTGAGGTCGGTAGTGGATATCAAATTCACTAAGTTTGATAGTCCATTTAGCAATCCGATCCGAAGTATCAACCCTTTGTAATATCGATTCGAGCGGTTGGTCTATCAATATTGCAACAATATGAGCTTGGAAGTATGGCCTAAGTCTTCGGACTACCACGACAAAGCATATATCATCTTTTCGGCCTTTTTATATCAGGTCTCTATATCCCGCAATAGTTTGCTTGTGTAGTAGATAGGCCTTTGAATGCCCATTTCTTCTCAGATAAGAACTGAGCTGACTGTATAATGTGAGAAGGAAATATACATGCATAGTTCTTCATCCTCGACCAGCTTAGAAAGAAGAAGCAGAGAGCCAAATACTTTTTAATATCCTCAAAGGTAGTCTAACATTTTTCTGTCCAGTTAAAATTTTTGATATTTCTTAGTATTTTGAAGAATGGAAGGCATCTTTCAGCTAACCTGTAAACAAGTCGACCGAAGGCTACCACTCATCTGATAAGTGCTGGATTTCTTTGATAGAGGTCGGGTGTTTTATTTTCAATAATGCTCTAATCTTTTCAGGATTAGCTTCTATTCGTCTTTGATTAATGAGAAAGTCAAGGAACTTACCTGAGACAACTTCGAAGGCACATTTGTTAGGGTTGAGCTTCATCTGCTTTCTTCAGGTCAGTAATATATCGATCTTCTTCGATGTTCTTTACTATCATGTCATCAATATAGACCTTCATATTCCGATCAATTGGTTGCTTAAAAACTTTATTGATGAGGTGTTGGAATGTAGCACCTATATTTTTGAAATCAAAAGATATCATTTTATAATAATACAAATCTCTTTCAGTGACAAAGAAAGTATTTTCTTCATCTTTTGGAGTCATTTGGATCTAATTATAACCAAAGAAAGCATCCATAAAGCTGAGAAACTTATGACCAGAGGTAGCATCTATGAGCTGATCAATTCTTGATAGAAAAAAATTATCCTTCAAGCAAGCCTTATTAAGATCTTTATAGTCAATGCATATCTTCATTTGCCATTGATCTTCTTAACCATAACAACATCGGCTATCCATTTTGGATAATGAGCTTCCTTGATGAATCATGCTTTTAAAAGGTTGGGTGAAACTTGTTTTCTTCTGCTAAATCAGCTTGAAATTTGGATCTACATTTAGTTTATAAATAATTACATTGGCAGGGATGCCAGGCATATCAGAAGCCGACCAAGTAAAAGTATTAGCATTTGCTCGTAAAAACTTGATCATTCTCTCTCTTAAATTTAGCTTGAGGTTTACACTGATTTGGACCATTTGTTTCGAATCATCTCCTAGAGAAATGGCTTCAAGCTTTTCTGTTGGTTCACCTCGGATTCTTCCTATCTCATCTAATGCATTCGGTATATCAACTAGCATAGTTTCCACCGGTTAGTTTATTTTAGTAGAGATCATAAAATACTATCGAGCCACCATCTGGTCACCACGTATCTCACCAAATCCTTCCTTAATTAGGAAACACACCAATAAATGATAAGTAGAGACAATGGCCTTTAGGGCATTGAGACCAAATCGATTGAGGATAGCATTATAAGCAGATGGGACTCTGATTACTAAAAAAGTGAGCTGCACCTTTGATTGCCTTGGTTCTTATCCCACTGTAACCAATAGAGTGATTTCTCCCTCGACTACCATCGGATTTCTTGAGAACCCGATGAGGGGAGTACTGATCCATTTGAGTTGTCCGACCAGGTTTATTTTTAAGAAAGCATCATAGAACAATACATCAGCAGAGCGTTCATTATCAATAAGAATTTTTTTCACATCATTATGAGGGATTTGGATCCCCTTGACATTATTTTCAGAAAAAGAAATAACATCTTTAGTTCTCTATCTTTTGGGGGATGGGTTATCAGTGCCAGATAGGATATCGGATATCATATTGATAACATCAGCGGTTGGTTGGTTGGGATCATCAGAAGTTCTTTCTACTAAAGGCCTACATTCTTCGATTTTGGTCGGTCTGACATATTTACCGAGGTAACACCGATGCACTATGATTTTTATCTCATCTTGTAGCTGCCTGGATTCCTCAGTGTCATGGCCATGATCTCTATGGAAGTGGCAATATTTTTATTTGTCCCTCTTCTTTGGAGAAAACTTTAAAGGATCAGATCTTTAGAGATATCTCTCTCCTTCAATTTCCATCAGAATCTGAACTTGGAGAGTGGTTAGAGAAGCATAAGAATTAAAGCATTGGGGTGGACTCCTTGACTTCAGATTTTTTTGGGGTCGATTTGAATTTTCAGCCTACTCATTATTCTCCCTCAGTCATTTTTTTTTCATTTTTATCCTTCTTTGTCTACCTTAAGATAGCCTCCTCCTCGGTCTGGGCGTATTTACAAACCCGATCAAGCATCTCATCATAGATATCTAAAAAATCCTTATTTAGAGAAAAAATCAGACGGTTGCTCCAGAGTCTCCTTTTCAAAGTAGACATGGCAACTGATTTATTAATTTATTTATTTCTAGGGTGGCCGCATTGAAACCACATATTTTTGGAGATCTTCTCCTTCCTATTGTTGAACAGCGAAAAGACTATCTACATGCCTCAAATGAGGTCTGTAAGTATCAAAATAAGTGATGAACAATCTCCTAAACTGCTCAAAAGAAGAGATGGACCTTTGTGGGAGTCCAGAAAACCAAATCCTCACCGCCTTCTTGAGGGTGATGGAAAAAGCAACGCATAATATGGCATTAGAAGCCCCTTGTAAAGTTATAAGGGCCCTATAACCCTCGATATGATCCATCGGATCAATAGAGTCATCAAAAGACTCAATGATGGGCATCTTGAACTAGTTCAAAATTGGTTCACTCAAGATTTCATGAGAGAATGGAGATCGAAGATTGAAGCTATCTTTATTCTGAGATCGACCTCCTATTTGGAGCTCCATTAGACGCCTTTCAAGATCCTAGGTTCTCCTACTGACTTGGGACATGCATCCCAGGGTGGGACACATGGCCTAGGTCAGGACTCGTGTCCCAGGGCCTCCTCCTCCTTCCATCTGTTAGTAGGCACCCCTCATATCCTTATTTAAAGGGAGTTAGTTAGAGTTTTAGTTAGAATCTAAATCCAAGTGGAAGTTGGAGTCCAATTTAGATTGGGTTAAGTTCAATCCCATTAGACTAATAAAATTTAGTTTGAGTGAAACTCAAATCACATCTAATCAAATTAAATCTAATTTAATTTGACTAGGATCTAATCCAAAGTGACTTTGATTTTCTAGCTTAATTCCAATTCGATTCAAATCCAATTCAAATCTAGTTTAAGTCAAATCCAATTAGGAATTAAGTCCAAATCCTATTTGGACTAGAAAACCTAAATTAAACCAAATCTAATCAGATTAGATCTAATTTAATTCAATCCATATTTGATCAAATCAAATAATTAGCAATATTTATAATTTAGTCCTCCTATAACTTAGTAACTCTTAGCAAGCCCTTATGTAATTTTTACATTTAAGTCCAATCATCAATCAAATTGATAATTAAGACCACTTACGATTTATAATTCAAAATCATGATTTGATAGTTCGATCAGTTAAAACCTTTTTTATGTGTGACCTCATAGGTTCTATTCTATTTGGTAGTGAGAAATATTTTGATCTCTATCAAAATATCATTAAAACTCTTTTCAATAGATTGAAATGATTCCATCTCACCAATCGAGAATTATTGACCATCAAAATAATTCTCATTGGTCTCACAATCCACCAGTGATACCTAGCAGCATGTAGTGGCAACCAGCAGAATAGAAGGATGAACCTGTAGATGTAGTTATCGTGTGATTCAATTTTTCTATCATGAGTCCTGACGAGATGAAGGTCATGAAAAACTCATCAAACTCCATCGTCTGTCATATGTAAAATTTATTCGACTTGAGTTTATTTATAAAATCTGATGAAAACTCTTTTTGATCATTCATATTATCTTGGTCAAGGTCTCCCGAACTCAATCTCATAAATCACATAGGACTATTCCTTTTGTATTAAGATCGATAGATCCCATCTTGGTGCACATCCTATTCTTACAATGAACTTACTGCAGCTAATATATACCTCAAGATTTCATATGGCTAGGAGATGAGTTATGATGCAGTCAAACTGCAACAACCTCATTATGAACAACCGAGGCATCGTAGGTCTAAGAACCACTCACACAACTACAACATCAAGAATGTCACTGATGAGTGAGTAGATATCTAAGTGACTTCTCATGTTGGTCACGCTCGATACTTTTATTCTCTAACAAACACCCACACTCTCACTCCAGTGTCCCCACACTATAGACTCAAGACTCGTCTATCCTAAGGGAAGCGAATCATGCATCAATCTTATCGGATTAATTACCATCTCCATAATGATCCTTCGATCGAAAGTAATTTGAGAATTAACTATCAATGATACATGCCTCAAATTCTCAACTTTTGAGAATGTGTCATCATCTTATTAATTTTCTGAATGATTCATGAACACATACACTACATGAATGAAATTAACTATCCTAATTAATTAGATCAAGTATAAAATTATATCCTAAAAAGAATTAATGTATCAGTTTGATTGACTTCTAGGGCATAAATCCAACAATCTTCTACTTGCACTAAAGCCAATCTGTCATGAACCTAAGCCCCATCTTCTCAAGATGTGCTTTGGTCTTGGCTGAGTAAATCATTTAGTCAATGGGCTCACCACATCTCCGTGGGGTCTACTCTAATCCTTGAAGTCTTACTTCTCAAAATAATCACAAATCATTGCTCTTATGTGCTAAAAACTCTGGTGAGATCTTAGCTCCTTAGCCAGAGCTATGGGGCCATCGTTGTCTAAGAACAGTATTATGTCATCTTATGATATTACACCTAGTTCTACAACAAACCAGAATACCTCTTAGCTATCTCATAAGGAGCGACATACTTGGCTTCTATAATCTACAATGATCGGTTGTTTGGAACTCTTTCAATTTATCAAATCCCATTGCATAAGAAAACGCATGTTGATGTAGACTCTCTACCATCAATATTAGACTTAAAGTCTGAATGATGAATCATTTTATCCTCAATTTTTTTTCTCCTCCTAAAGACCATGAACATCCTAAGCACTTCTCAAGTAATTAAAAATATTCTTCACAGCTATCCAGTACTCTCAGTCTGGATTCAACCGATATTTGCTTGTGACACTCACAGCAAAATCTATATCGGGTTGTATGTATAGCAAAATATATATGAGACTTTCTTTAGCTGAAGCATAAGAGATCTAGCTCATATTCTGAATCTCTTCAAATGTGTCAGAGCACATCTTCTTGAAGAGATCAGTCTATACCTAAAAGATAGAAACCCTTCTAGGAGTTATCATGCTAAACCCTTTCATCACCTCCTTTATGCATATTTTTTGTGAAAAATTTAGCATCCCCTTAGGTCTATCTCATAGACTTGGATCTATCTCATAAATCCTTATTGGATGCTTCTCAAAGTTCTTTATGGAGAATTTGTTTAGACAACTAAATTTTAAACCGATGTTAGCATAGGATCAACTTTTCTAATAAGAAGGATATCATCCACGTACAATACGAGGATCATGACAATACTTCCACTAACCTTCTTATAAACACATATTTCTCTTAAGGAACATTTGATCACATCGACCTCATATTCTTTATCTCCCATAAGGAACACTTTCTCTATATCCTCTGTCAAAATACCAAAGTATTTTTGAGTAGGATTGGAGATTATAAGATGGAGGGACTACATATACTGGCTCAATATGAATAGATTCTATAACTCATTGCTCTTAAGAGACTTTCTCTTTGAGCAAAGTTTTTCTCCCACTATCCCATCTTGGACAAACTATTTCTTCAAGAATATAGCATGTTAGGTCACAATCACATTGTGATCCTCTGAAAAGAAATATAGTATTCCTAAAACTCTTTAAGATATCTTGAAATGAGTCTCATAAATCTAACCTCTAACTGATCCATATGTCAACACTTGACATGGGCCGAACATCCTAAACATGCTATATCTCATACGGCATGATTTAGAGGAAACTCCTATTCATTAAGTAAAGCTTATTCCTAAAGAAAATAAAGGAAGATCAATGAAGCTCATCATAGATCGGACTATATCAAATAGAGTCTTTTTCTCGCTCTCGACACCCCATCAAGTTAAGGTGCATTAGAAAAAATCCATTATGAGACTATGCCCTTTTTTGAGATAGGTTAGAAACTTCCACTAAGACATACACCTCTTTGATCTCATCGAAGAATCTTAAAGATTTTTTAATTTATTTTTTTACTTCATATCTAAATTTTATAAACTTTTTAAGATTTTAAATTGTGTCTCATATATATACCCATAGTCACCAATATGAGTAATGAAGTAAAGAGAATCAACCCTAACCAGCTTATCAAATAGGCTGTATACATCAGTATGTATTAGGGCAAGTATATTAGTGGTCTTCACCTTATGTCCCACAAAAGGTTAGTTTGGTCATCTATCCTTGAAGGTAGAATCCATAAATTAGAAATGACTCGAAAGTTGATGAGCCTAGCTCATACCTTTTCAATTTATTTATTTATTTTATCCTCTCCAATATGATCAAACCTGAGGTATCACATATACTTTAGATTTATCTCATCTATGGATCTCTCAGATCTTACGGTACTCACTATCTTCTCATACCTTTTGAAGGTATGCCTCTTATCCTTTTCTCTAGGTTCTCCAGGTGTACAGGAACCCTTCTCCTTGAACTCTTCAAGATCCCATCAGTAGTCACCAACTCAACCAAGGTACAATCAATTTTATTCATGTAGTAGTTTATTATAAACTTCCCATATGAACTAGTGAGGAACTGTAGGATCAAATCCATTCATAATCTCTTGTATTTGGACATACTGAGCTTCTCAAGCTCATCTAAGTTCTTAATCATTATCAAACAATGATTATAAACTGATAGCCCTTTGGTCAATGTCAGATGGTTTGGTGACTTAGGGATATACTGGTTAGCTCAACTTCTCGAAGCTTAAAACCATTTTAGGTTCCATAGCCAGTCCAGTCTTTATAACTTGATCAGTTAATCAATTGGTTCTAAATTATGAGGATTAAAAGCTGATTTTTAATTCTATCAGAGAATAGAGATTTTAATTAAATATTTGTACTTGATTTTATATTTATTTTAGGAATTTTTAAAACAAATATGCTCTCACTATTTTTTCGGATCCCAACACTCCTTCGGTTGGAAAGCAAAAATCCCTTCACAAGTTAGAGTTTCTAGTGGGTATTGCAGTCCCACCGACTGGCACACCATCTCACTTGACAAATCTTGGTGAATGTGTCAACCAATGAGTGGACAACTCTTGTTCAATACTTCTCAAGCAAATTGTAGTGGATTTGGTCTCTAAGTTCTGACACATCACCTGATAGATCTTGACCTCATTCTTTAGTTAAGTCAGACCCACCATTGAGCATGAGTGAAGCCGTTATTGGACCCACACTTGACAGATCTTAGACCCTACCCAATCTTCACCTCGCATATAGAGTGGTTGCTTCTCCTCTGACGCAACTAACCCACTGTATCTAGTTGAGAATAATCAACATCAAAGAGGCACAGCACTCTACAATGGTGGAAGACCCCTCGACTTAATATTATTGAAGAAGTTTTAATTTAGGTCTCTTTAATCTTTAATTGTTAATTTACATCTCATGTAAATCCATAATTATAATGCATCTAATCCTAATTAGTTATAACTGCTATGACTAACTCTAAGGGCATGGGCTAGCTCGAATCATCAAGCAACTACATCAAGACTAATCAACCAAATTGGTCAGATAAGTGTAAGATCGATGGGGGTCCTCTCGTTGCTTTTTTTAGACACCAATAAATTGATTAGGTCAGCGAATGAAACTAATTAAATAACTATCTTTCTTTAAGCTACTTTTTTTTAACACTAATAGGTCAATCAATTTTGAATAGGTTTGCTTGTGTAACTCAAGCTCAAGTCACTAAGCCAAATCAGGTCTTTGAGTTAATCGATCCAACATGAAGCTGCTAATCGATATGATCAATCTACAACTATTGGGTTGATCTTGAGCATCTTGACTTAATCCTAATCAACTCTTGATTGGATTGGGTCAACTATTCATCTCGATTGAGCCCTATCATGTACAAATCGATTACCTAAAAGTAATCGAATTATTAGATCTAATTGAACTACCCAAGTCCAAACCCTTATATTTTATGCTTAAGATTAAGATCTTAATTCTCAATTTCAAATCCTTAATTAAGTGCATTGTGAACATGAAGTAGTTTAGTTGTCAAAACTGCTTTCATATCTAAATATTTAATTATGTATCTCATACATGAATCTAGAGTTTTAAATTATAGGGTCTCATCTTATATCATCCTAGGACAACCATTCAGCATAATTTTCATTATGCCAGGACAACCTTATGTCAAGATGATTTTGATTAACCCAACCAATTTAGATCCAATCTTTGATCATTTATACATCTCATGTATATTTAGGTCTAAGAATATGCATCTCATGCAATGTCAAATCAGATTATGTATCTCATACATAACTACATCTACACATATCATATATACATATCAATTATACATCTCATGTATAAACAAAATATAATACATCACATATATTTAAATTAGATTTAATCTAATCTACTAAATCTAATTTTTAGATCAAAAGATTTAATTTTTAAATCTACACATATCACATATGCATATAGAGCTCATGTATAATTTAGATCTAATACATCTCATGTATATTTAAATTAGATCTAATCTAATTTATTAAATCTAAAGATCTAATTTTTAGATTTTAATAATATGCAAATGAAATAAAATCTAGCTCTGATACCATTTAAAAGAAGTCCAACTTTCGAGATATGCATGCAGAGATCAAAACATGCAGATTTTTAACTTTCAAAAATTATGAACGTAGTGAAAATGAAACTTACTTAGATTTAAAACTATTTTAAATCTAACATACATAAAAATTATAGATCTATTCTACACATGTCAGAAAAGTTCACATACTGAAATTAAGATGTTGAAAAATAAAAATCAGATTTAGACCTTTATCTTTGTGCAGGTAGATCTTCACTATGATCCGATGGTCCGTGGTAATTTGGTGAGGTTCCTGCAAAGTCGCACATACGTTCGACCTCTACAGATATCCATCGAGACTGATCTGATCAAGAGGACTCGATCTCACTAGAGTGCTAGCTCCCTTATAGAGATTACTTCCTGGATTATCGAATCAGATTGATCTTTTGATTCTCTTCTCAAGAGAATCAATTAGATTTATAAAAGGATGATGAAATCAAATCATATTTGATTTTTTTTTTATCTTTTTCTTCTCAAGAGAAAATCAAAGATCTATTGAAGAATATAAGAGATCAAATCTCTTTCTTCTTCCTTCTTGTCCAACTCTTGGACTAGATCTAAGAAAAGGTAGAGGAGAACTTTTGTCCATCTCATGGACCAATAGGAAGAGGCAAAAATCAGATCAAATCTGATTTTTAATCATGTTCAACTCTTGAACATCTATAGAGAAGAACCATCCATCTCATGGACTAAAATAAATCAGATCAAATATGATTTTAATCATGTTCAACTCTTAAACATGTACAGAGGAGAAGATGATGGAGACATATCCAACTCTTTGGATAAGGAGAGAAAGAGGGGAGATGTTCAACTCTTGAACATAAAACAAGAGAGAAAGAGAGAGATCTTACCTTCAACAACCAACCTTTGGTTGTAAGAAAAAAGAGAGACAATCCTCACACACCATCATCTCTCTTTTTTCATGCTTGCTGCCTTAGGACACACGTTCCAAGGTGGGATGCACGACCTAGGCTGGGACTCGCATCCCAAGTTCTCCTACTGCCTTAGGACGTGCATCCTAGGGTGGGTCGGGACTCACATCCCAGGGCCTCCTCCTCCTTCCATCTGTTAGTAGGCACCCCTCATATCCCTATTTAAAGGGAGTTAGTTAGGGTTTTAGTTAGAGTCCAAATCCAAGTGAAGTTGGAGTCCAATTTAGATTGGGTTAAGTCCAATCCCATTAGACTAATGAAACCTAATTTGAGTCAAACTTAAACTATATCTAATCAAATTAAATCTAATTTAATTTGACTAAGACCTAATCCAAATCGACTCTAATTTTCTAGCTTAATTTCAATCCGATTCAAATCCAATTCGAATCTAGTTTGAGTCAAACCCAATTAGGAATTAAGTCCAAATCTTATTTGGACTAAAAAACCTAAATTAAACCAAATCTAATCAGATTAAATCTGATTTAATTCAATCCATATTTGATCAAATCAAATAATTAGCAACAGTTACAATTTAATCCTCCTATAACTTCCTAACTCTTAGCAAGCTCTTATGTAACTTTTACATTTAAGTCTAATCACCAATCAAATTGATAATTAAGATCACTTATGATTTATAATTTGAAATCATGATTCGACAGTCCGATCAATCAAGATCTCTTTTATGTGTGACCCCATAGATTCTATTCTATCTGTTAGTGAGAAATATTTTGATCTCTATCAAAATATTATTGAAACTCCTTTCAATGGATTGGAATGATTCTAACTCATCAATCGAGAATTATTAACCATCAAATAATTTTTATTGATCCCATAATTCATTAGTGATGCTTAACAGCATGTAGTAGCAACCCAATAGAATAAAAGGATGAACCTTTAGGTATAGTTATCGTGTGATTTAGTTCTTCTATTGTGAGTTCCGACAAGACGAAGGTCATGAAAAACTCATCTAATCCCATCATCTGTCATATGTAAGATTTATTCGACTTGATTTATTTGTGAAACCTGATGAAAATTTTTTTCATTCTTTACACTATCCTGACCAAGGTCTTTTGAACTCAATCTCATAAATCACATAGACTACTCCTTTTCTATTAAGATTGATAGATTCATCTTAATGCACACCCTATTCCTACAATGAACCTACTATAGCCAGCATACATCTCGGATTTTGTATAGCTAGAGATCGAGTTATGGTGTAGTCAAACTATAGCAATCTCATTATGAGCAGTCGAGGCACCACAGGTCTAAAGAACCACTCACATAACTACAGCATCGAGAATGTCACTAATGAGTGAGTAGACATCCAAGTGACTTCTCATGTAGGTCACGCTCGATATTTTTATTCTCTAACAAACAGCCACACTCTCACTCCAATGTTCTCATACTGTAGGCTCAAGACTTGTCTATCCTAAGAAAAGTGATTCGTGCACCAATCTTATCAGATCAATCACCATTTTCGTGATCATTCTTCGATCGAAAGTAATTTGAGAATTAACCATCAATGACACATACCTTAAATTCTCAACTCTTGAAATATATATCATCATCTTATTAATTTTCTGAATGATTCATGGACATATACACTACATGAATGAAATTAACTGTCCTAATTAATTAGATCAAGTATAAAATTATATCTTAGAAAGAATTAATGTATTGGTCTGATTGGCTTTTGAGACATACATCCAACATTCACATCCATATATGAATCTAAGGTATGCAAGCTACAAAGATCCATTTATGGATTGAAGTAAGCCTCTCAGAGTTGGAACATGCATTTTGACAAAATAATCAAAATGCATGGCTTCGTAAGAATGGAGAGGAGCCTTGTGTTTACAAGTGGGCTAATGATTCTATAGTCATATTTCTTGTATTGTATGTGGATGATATTCTCTTAATTAAAAATTACATCCTTGCATTACAAAGTGTAAAGCTTTGACTGTCATCATAATTCTTTAGGAAAGATTGGAAAGAAACATCCTACATCCTAGAGATAAAGATCTATAGAGATAGATCTAAAAGGCTACTTGGATTATCCCAATCTATGTACATTGATACCGTACTGAAATGGTTCAGCATGACAAATTCTAAAAAGACTATCTATCAATAGGCCAAGAAATAACTCTCTCTAAGAAGGATTGTCCAACAACTTCACAAGAGAAGAGTGTATGAGTAGAATCTCATAATTTCTAGGTCATATGGGATTAAACACTGGCTATGTCTAGCTAGCACTGGGCATTAGCTGTAGGATTAATTTCGGGGATGAACTTGAACTAATCAGCAATTCAAGTAATAGGAAAGGATTGGGTTCGAGTCCTAATTTGGTTAGGACCCAAATTTTTATCAATGTTTGATCTAAACTAAGAAGGGATTGGGTTTGAGTCCTAAGTTGGTTAGGACCCAAACTTTTGATTAAAACCATCTTTTGATCAAGGAATTTTTTATCATTTGAATTATGAATTCAAAACACCAAAAAAAAAATGGGGACTGAAAAAAATTTCAGCGAACAGAATCTGTTCGTGCGAACAGGAAATCTGTTCGCGTGAACAGAAACCTGTTCCCGCCAAAATTTTTTTGGGTCGCTGATTTTTTCTAGTTGGTTCTTGGAGGGCGTGGTGTTTAAAGCTTTGAATTTTGAATTCAAAGATTCAAAAAAAAAAAAAAAAAGACTTATCAGCAAAATAGAATTTCTGTTCGTCCGCTGAGAACAGAATTCTGTTCTCAGTGTGCGAACAGAACTCTGTTCTTATGCTGAGAATAGAGTTATAAAACCCATCGCCCTCTTCCCTGTTTGACAGAGAAAAAATCAGACGATAATCAGATTGAAAAATCCGAAAAAAAATCAGGAGCGAGTCCCTTCTGAAGTCAAAAATCCCTCAGCTCATCCCTCCATTTTTCTTTGTTGCTGGGCGTGCATGCGAAGTAGAGGAGCTGTGCATGCAGATCTCTCAAAGCAAGAAAGAACCTGCTGAAGAAAGGCTGCACCTGCTGCTGCTGCAAATTTTTCTGCTGCCTTGATCCAATTTCCGCTGCACATAGGTAATAATCATGGTTTTTTAAAATTTTATTTGTGAAACCTGTTCTCTGTTTCCTGGCATTCCGATTTTGGATTGGATTTTCTCCTTCAACAACACCCTTCTTTTCTACAACGCTTGAAAATTCGATGCTAGCAACGTCAAGTTCATCATATACAGCTTCGAACTATTAACAGGTATGAAAATAAACTTTGACAAAAACTCCTTAGTAACGATGGGTTTAGAAGAAAATCAAACAAAATGATATGCAGATCTGATGGGATGTCGATTGGCAAAGCTTTCTATAAAATGCTTAGGCTTTTCATTTCATTATGATTAAAAACTTAGCAAATCGGATTGGAACTTTTTGGATGAAAAAATCTGCAAAAACTAGCAAGATAGAAAGGCAAATTACTATCTATAGCAAGAAGAATCACCCTGGTGAATGCCATTCTTGGAACCATCTCATCATACTGGATGTCAGCTCTTTTATTACCACCTGAAGTAATTCAAAGGATTGAGAGGAAAAGAAGGGATTTGTTATGGCATGGGAAAAAAAACTACAATGGGGGCTATGGATGCAAACGAGTCGCGCTGCTTGCGAGCTACTCGAGCTCAACTCAAGTTCAAGCTCAACTCGACTCGCTTATTATCGAGCACAGATAACTCGAATAATTTTTGAGTCAAATCTGAATAATAAGATACTCGGCTCGAAAGCTCGCGAGCCTATTTGAATTTATATATATATTTAATAATATTATTTTTATTTATAATATATATTATTATATATATTATTAGTAGGTTAAGGCTCGATTTCGAGTTCAAGTATGGTTTAGTTAATATTTGAGTCGAGTCAAATCAATCTCGAGCTTTACTCTTTTTTTTTATCGAGCTAAGCTCAAGCTTGGGATATTAAGGCTTGATCGAGTTTTAGCCGAGTTTCAAATCTCAGTATTTTGAGTCGAGTCAAGCTTGAGCTTCCAGCTACTTGACTTGGTTCGACTCGATTGCACCCCTAATGGGGGCACTGCCTCACCAACCAGGCAATGGTTTGCAGGCCTAAACCTTGTGGAGGATTGGGAATAATTAATTTATGATTATTCAATAAATGTCTGCTGATGAAACATTAGTGGAGATACTTTACAGAGCAATCTAGACCATGGAGGAAACTTATAAATGAGATCTACCATAAAAGGTAGGCCCAAGCATCACATCCTCAACAAATTACGGACACCTATCAGCCACATGGAGAAGTGTCGAAGGGACAAAGGTTTGGTTTTTCTAGAGCGTGAAGTTTCAACTGGTTAATGGGAAACAAGCAAGTTTTTGGGGTGACACATGGATTGGAAATAGCCCACTGAAAAATTGGTTCCCAATGCTATACTTAATCACGGAAAAAAAAGGACACAACGTTGGCAGGTTTCCTCCAAATGATGCATCATCAACGAGGAAGAAATCAGATTATGAATCTAAGGAGGATCGAAGAAGCAAACCATTGATATCAGATTTTACAAAATATCCAGCTCAAAGAACAGCAGGATCACATAACATGGAACTGGAACACAACCAAAGGCTTCATGGTCAGAGATAGCTACAGATTTTTCAGCCATGGAGGATTACTCTCATAGTTTGCAAAAATTAACTGGCATCTACCTCTCCCAGAGAAAACCAAAGTCTACAACTAGTTAGTTGTTCATGATAAAATCCTAATAAAGGTAAACATGCGGAAAAGGAACTGGGTTCAATCAACGGCATGTGTGATGTGCGGAGAAGCGGACGAAACAACAGACCATATCTTCATTACATGTGCTTATACCAAGATAATATGGTCTCAAATACCAAGTCGGTTATCTATTCGTACACTACCAGACACCTTGCTTCACATGTGGAATTCATGGAGATCGAGGAAGAACATCACAAGACCAGACGAAATGGATTGCTTCTTTGCAACTCTGATATGGCTGATCTGGAAGGAAAGAAACGTCAGAATTTTCAGATGGGAAGCAAGTTCGCCATGGAAAACTCTGAAGAAAATAGTCAACCTATTGGAAAGCTAGACCAAAGCTCATACCAAAGAACTAAAACTAAACATTCAGAAACTTATTTAGACGCTCAGCAACGAACAAACCAACATAGAGCTATAATGGCAAACCTGACAGTAACGGCCTCACAAATCCACTATATGTTCTAACTTCTTCTTTCTCTAGCTTATTGTACATTCAACCTCAGGTTTAACATTGGCTTTTGGTCTCCTGGGGTGTTGACTTGTGGGGACGAACTAGCATCGCCTACCGCAAACCCCACCAAAGTCTGAAAAACTCTGTATAGATTCGCCTGGATCAATGTACTATGGGTGGTTACTCTGAACCTCCCAATGTTTCCATCAAAAAAACAACAATTTCTATCTTGATTTTATCTACAGCCCTTCTGCCTAATTCTTTCAAAATTGAGGAGATGCCAAGCAAACTCTTTTTCAAAAAGAGAATTTTTTGCTTTGAGTAGCCTGTTTTGGACTCAAATAGTGGAATTTGGCTCTAATCGCTTGACATGTTGTGCTCGTAAGAGATGGCGCCATGAGCTCAAAAAGTTACTTGATTTTTTTCAAAAGAATACCTTAATTGAGCATCGTATGGACAAAATATAGTTTCTAGAAATTTGATGCATGATTTAGCTCCCTGATGTGGCAGATCTCATTCCTAGTGATCCTCCTGAATCACAAACTTCTTATTATTGATGATCTCTGTAAAACATGATAGAGGAATGGCTAGTGCTCTGGAGTGGCAAATAAGATCATGGATCACCTTTTTTTCGAATGTCGATTAATGAGATGTATGTGGCAATCTATCAAGCATGATTATAGTGTAAAAGGCCACGCCTTAGTGGACTGTTTGGTGTAGTAACAGGAGTAAGAAGAGATTGGGATTGCTTGTCTATAGAGTGTGGAGCAAGCATAATGCTCGCATCTTTGTGGGCATCTTCATTAGCATAATGGGTAGAGACAATCCAAGTCAATAAGGAGGAAGGCTACAATATTGAGGAAATTTCTCAAAAGTGATGATCAAAAGCTGCCTCTTTGGACATCAATCTGTATAGAAAAAATAGCAATGAGAATATTACCTATATGGATTTGTATATCAAAACCCACAATCCGGACGTGATACGCTTGCTTTACGAACCTCCATTGATCTTCTAATACCTCCTCAAATGCATGCACGACCCTAGCAATCTCGAACCTCCTTCTTGATCTTATAAGGGCTACTAGAGTCCCTTTTTCTATCCACACGTCAAATCTTAGAGTTCTAAGATGGTGACTCAAGAGAGATATGCCTTAAGAGAGAGGATGTAGGTATTCTCAGAAAGGGGTTGATGACAAACTAAACGTACATACCATGTACTTATAGATGAGGCTCACTAAGAGTCCTGCTCATTTTAAATACTTAGTTGGATAAGATTCTTGCACATTTTAAACACTTAGTTAGATCATCCCAATCCTTATTAAGGACTCCTATCATGATAAGTTGGATTCCTAGTGGGAACTAACTCTCACATCATCCCAACAACCCATGTGGATGAACAATGGGTATGGATCGCGTTCAAAATCGATCAAATTCCAACATCTCCCACTCATCCACATTGAGTGTTATACCTCTCTTAGTCTCTTATGCTACTCTCTTCATATAGGAAATGTCATGTGTGACCTTGATGAAGAAACATCGAAGTGGGTGTGCTATATTAAATCACCATCAAACTAACATAGTACGACACCCAAAAGAAAACATCGTCTTTGCCCTAGATAATTTAACCACTCCAAATCAAGTACCTCTTATCCCTCTTGATCTCAAAGCATCACTTGACCCCTAATCTAAGTATTTATGCTCATAATTATCACATGCAATCAATCGAGACAATCGCCCGAGCTATAAGCCACAAAACTAAGGTGTCATTCTAAATTATCTTCCCTAGAATCTCTCACTACTTCACTTTAGTTCAGCCACTTTCCTAGACATGCTTCATGAGTCTGTATCATTTCATGGTCCTGAGATATATGCTAAAGTAGTAATGCTGAACCTCAATGTCATGATATAGTTCTTAATCTGAAGAGCATAAAGTATAGGATTCACATAGTGATAGAGAGGGAATTAGATCATGTCACTCCCGAAATGGTCGACTCTTAGCACATATAGTATGATATGTATGGAGCTCCTACTCAAATTGGGACATGTCACACTCAAAAACATCATACGAACCTTGCTCTAGCTACCATAAAGATTTCTAACTTGAGTTACTTCTTATCAAGCACTCACTAAGAGTTGGCTAATATACTCATGTTCGGCTCTCAACTAGGCTTTATATGGAAATGTGGAATCTTTCCATATTTGACTCTTATGAGTCTCATCTTGGACTGACCAAGGTGATGTTTATAATTTTGTCCACCACATTAGGTGGCAAAGGATTTTACAAACTTACTATGAAGGCAAAAATCTATCCCATTCATCTCATCCTACTTGCTACTAAGTGCTAGAGCAATCATCCGTGTGAGTGGACCAATCTTAGCCTTGTGACATTTAAACAATCATGTCTTTAATCAAATATCAATTTATGCCATCATAAGTAAAGAATGACAAATATCTTATATTACTTAAAGCAAAGATATATACAGAATGTCTAATCATGTAATCCAAGCAACTCAAATCCTATGAAGTCCCAATCCTTAACATGGGACTAATAAATATCCCTAGCAATTGGCTTTGTTAAGGGGTCAGCCGTCATCCTAATAGTAGAAATGTGCTTTAGGTTTATCTTTCCTTGTTTGACCATGTAACAAATGTAGCGAAATCATATGTCTATGTACTTGGTCCATCCATGGTACTTAGGATCCTTTGCATATGCTAAAACAACCATACTATTAGTGTGGATCTCTACAGGTTCGCCAACTCCTACCATGATACCAAAGCATTGCATAAACTGACCTCTTCAACCATACTGCCTCTTGAACTGTTATTGAATAGGCAGCATACTCAATCTTCATGGTGGATAGGGCAATGCAAGTCTTTTTCTTGCTACACCAAGAAACAATTCTATATCTCCAAGGATAAATGCATATCCTGAGGTTGACTTGCGTTCATCTCTATCTTCTCCCCAATCTGTATCACAAAAATCTTTCAAGCTCAAGTCTCCTCTATAGAAACATAGGATGAGATCATAGGTACTACGGAGGCATCAAAAAATCTTTTTGACTGCTTGCCAATGAAGTAGACTTGGATTACTCTGGTAATGACTTATCAATCCTACTACAAAGTAGATGTCAAGGTTGTTAGATATATGTCCTAGAAGCAAATATGGCTGACACATTTTATTTTTTTAGGATATAAATTTATACTTAAAATATTGATTTGATTAATAAAAGGATAGTTTTTATTTTTTATTTAAGAGTGATGTGTCTTTGAATCGTCCAAGAAATTAATGCTTAAGATACATATTCTCAAAGAGTTAAAAATTAGAGGTATGTATAATTAATTTTTAAATTATTTTTGATCATAGTATCATCATGGAGACAGTGATCGATCTGGATAGAATGGTGTATGGATCATTTTCTTTGAGATAAATGAGTTTCTGATATATAGTGTAAAGACACTAAGCGATAAGTGTGGGTAGTTATTACAAATAACTAATACTGAGCATGACCATACGAGAGATCACATAGATTTCTACTTAATTGTCAATGATCCTCTCGATACTATAGTTGTGTGAATAGTTTTTTGATCTGCGATGCCACGATTGCTCACAGTGAGACTGCTACAGTTTGACTGCACAAAAATATGACCTCTTAGCCACTTAAGTCCTTATTATGTATGTTTAATAGTTGGTCCACTGTAGGAGAAGGATGTGCATCTAGATAGAATCTATCAATCTTGAGATAAAGAAGTGTCCTATAGGATTTGAGAGGCTAAGTCCTTAAGTTTGTGGCCACGATAGTGTGATTAATAGAAAGGAGTTTCCATACGAATCACTTTTGGATTTGAGTTGATTGAATCTATCATTGACTAATATTGAGATTTGATGATTTATCCATGACCTGCCATTAAGTCGGGACTCACGATAGAGGGACTGAATCATATGAAAATTATACTTAGAGATTCTTTATTTGATTATGCTGGGTTGTCACTACATACTGCTAGGTATCACCGATGGATTGTGAGAGCTCACTAGGATTATTTTAGATCGATGATTCTTGTTGAGTAAGAGTGAAATTATTCTGATCCATTGAAAAAAATTTCAATGATACTATGATAGAAATCATGGTATATATCGCTACCAGATAGAATGAAACCTATGGGGTCACACAAATAAGCGAACTAATTTGGATTGACCAATTAGACTTATGAAGTTCTAATTAGATTATGATTTAGAAAAATCCTATTAGATTTAGGAAAGTCTTGCTAGCACATGGTTAAACCCAATTCCTCTTTGAACTTGAATTTCTTATTTGATAAGGAATAAACCAAGTTAGTTACATGCATTGGACCTAATTCAAAATGAATTTGGAATTGGGTTCAAGGGCTCAATTATTGGGTGCCAAAAAGCTTTGGATCAAGCTTTTGTTGCACTATTTGATTTGATTAAATTGGGTGCACCTTATGTGGTTGAATTAGAGGGTCTATGCCTCTCTCAAATCTGATTTGGGCATGGACTAGGGAGAGAAGGAGAGGGGTGCATGCCCCATCTCCTTGTGGCTTGAGGACTCCTTGTGGACATCAATAGTTGGCGCCCCCTCCTCTTTTCCTGGTGAGATAAGGAATACATAGGGATTAAAAGAATGAATCCTAATGAGATTAGGATTTCTCTTTAAATAAAGATTGAAGTTTGGTTAAGACTCCAATTGAATGCCTATATAAGAGGACCACCTCTTGACCTTTAGAAGCATCAAGCCTCCAAGCAATCAGCCCAAAAAGTCTCCATGCCTCCCCTCTCTCCCTCTCTTTCTCCAATGCCCAAGAGCTTGGGCATCCTTGCACCCACACACCCAAAAAGTGTTTGAGCATCCCTTCTTTCTTCCAATCTTTGGTTGGTGGCTGATCTACATCAAGAAAAATCCAAGGAAGAAGAAAAGGCTGATCAAGAGGTTGATCAAAAGATCCAAAAGCTGATCAAAGGTTGATCACTTGCAGGTAAAGAAAAGAAGAGGAACAATCCAAGTTATTTTTGCATAGATATCCATAGAGGTCGGACACCTGCGTGGCTAATCAAGAACCTGTTCATCTTTCAGATCTAGATTTAAAGAAAGAAAAAGTGAAACATGTATGTAATTTGATCACATGATTAATTTCAGATTAAAAATCTACACATGTTATTTTCAACATATGAACTAGATCCTTAGGTGCTTTGATTTTATTCATGCATGCTCTAGATTAAAAAAGTTTTAATCAATTATTCTGCTGTATTGATTTTTAAAAGAGTTTTGAAATCTACATGCATCAACATCTATAAAATTTCAATAGTGATATCAGAGCCAAGGATTCATATGTATAAAAATAACATACAAATTTTGAAAAAGATTTTTCAAAATCTGATTTTTAATGATACATGAGATGTATGGATATTTTATTTAGATCTAAAATTCATTTAGATCTTATTTATAAATTGTATATGAGATATATGATGGAATGATTGGATCTGAAATTTATTTAGATCTAATTTTTAGTTTATGTATGAGATACATGAAGGTATGCATGAATTTGAAATTTTATCTAGATCTGAATTTTATTTTATATATAAGATATATGATGGCATATCAAGATCTGAAATTTAAATTAGATCTGAATTTTAATTCATGTATGAGATATATGATGGCATATCAAAATCTGAAATTTAGTCTAGATCTAAATTTAATTCACATATGAGATATATGATTGTATGTTAAGATCTGAAAATTAGTTTTGAGATCAAAATTTATTTTATATGCAAAGAATTTAGATCCACAATTTAGTTTTAAGATCTAAAATTTGTGTTTGTAGATGAGAGTTTGGTCATGGGTAGATAAAATTAGGTCATATAATTGGATTACATCTAGAATTTTTGATTTGAACATAATGGGTCTAAATTGATCTAATGGTTGATCAAATCGAGTCAAGTATTGATTAGGGTTAGGTCAATAAAGCTTAAAATTATATAATTATTGTTGATCGAATCAATTAACACTCATATGTAGAATCGATTAACCCAAGGATCTAATTCGGCTCTATGGATTGACCTTATTCGCTTAAGTAAACGTATTTGGATCAATTGATCAATTGATGTCTAAGATAAATAATTGAGAGGTGGTTACTTAATTAGGACCCTTAATCCATCAAGGGGAGACTCCCATCGATCTTCACTTATTTGATAAATTTAGAAGATTGTGTCTTGAATATGGTTACTTGGCGGTTTGGTTTAGCCCGTGCTAATTAGATTAGTTATTTGATGACTAATTAGATGAGATTTAAACCAAATCTCTTCATAAATATTAAGTCTAGAGGTCTTCCATCATTGTAGATGTGCAGGCATACTATTAATATTGATTATTCTTGACTAGTCATAGTGGTTCAATTACATCAAAAACATGCAACCACTCTATTAGCAAAGAGTTGCTTCAGGGTAAAGTGGGGTTGGGCCCAATAACTATCAGGTGAGAGATCCAATGATAGTTTGGTATTTGTTAGTGAATAATGGGTCAGACTTAACTAAGGAGTGTGGTCAATAACTATCAGGTGAACCCACATAACTTAGAGACTAAGTTGCTGCAACATACTCAGAGAAGCATCTGGATAAGAAGTTATCTACGCATTGGTGTACGTATTATCAATAACTGTCTAGTGAGGTGCACGACATTGATGGAATCGTAGCACCCACTAGAAACTCAGTTGTCGTATTAAGATTTTTGTTTTTCCATCCGAAAAGTGTAGGGATTTGAAAAAATAGTAAGAGTCTATTTGTTTCTTAAAATCCCTAGAGCAAATAAAAGTTTAAGTATCAATGTCTAACTTGAATCTCTACTCTCGCAGTTAAACCATGTCAGCTTCAAATCCTCTAGTCCACATCCTTGAGTCTAATCATTTGATCGAAACTAATTTTAAAGACTGACTTAGAAATCTCAAGATTGTCTTGATTTTGGAGAAATTAGGATATGTTCTTGATCAGGACCCCCCAATTTTATCAAGCTATCCTAGTGTTGAGCAGAGAGCAGCACTTGACAAATAGATGGATGATGATAGTTGGGTTAAGTGCTATGTGCTGGCTTCCATATCAAATGAGTTGCAGAGCCAGCATGAGCATATGCCTACTGCCAAGGCTATGATCACTCACTTGTAAGAGTTATATGGTGAGCAGAGCCGCACTACATATTTTGAAGTATCCAAAAAACTCTTCAACATGAAGATGCATGAAGGGCAGTCAGTCCATGAATATTGTATGACAGTGATTAAAGATCTTGAGGAGCTTGAGAAGCTCGGGCTGAATATGCAAAAGAAATTGCAAGTAGATTTGATCCTACAATCCCTTACGAGTTCATATAGTTAATTTATTATAAATTTTTATATGAACAAGTTAGATTGCACTATATCTAAGCTGGTCAATATATTGGTCACTACTAAGGGTACTTTGAAAAGTTCAAGGGGCACTGTTCTTGTTGTGGAGCAGGCATCTTCCAAGAGAAAGTTTATTTGGAAGAAGAAAAAGAACAAGCCTATAAAGAAATAGAAGGAGAACAGGCCAAAGAAGAACACTCCAAAGAAGGCTGTAAATAAAGAAAAATATTATCACTACAGTGCTGATGGCCATTGGAGGAGGAACTATCCACTATACCTGAAAAGCTTGAGGACCAAGAAGGGAGACATGCCTTTGGAAGGTATATCTAGTTTGCTCGTAATTGAATCTAACCTAAAGATTTCTTTTACTTCTAATAGGATATTGAACTCTGGTTCTAGTGCTCATTATGTACTTTAATACAGGGTCTAATAGAAAGTAGGAGGTTGAGGTAAGGTGACATGATCTTTTGGATAGGCAATGGAGCAAAGGTTGCTGTAGAAGCTGTTGGCACCTACCCTCTTTGATTACCATCAGAGTTTAGATTAGATTTAAAGGACTGTTATTTTGTATCTGTAGCTAGTCAAAATTTGATTTTTGTACCTGAACATAGGATGGATTTATTTTTTAATTTAATAAAAAATTTATTTTATTTATTTATGAAATAAATTAGTTGTACGTGATCTTTTAATCGACAGTCTTTATCACTTGTATATTATGCGAATGTGAATATAAATGAATAAGTAGCGAGTGCCGTAGGTCAAAAAAGACCCAGAGATAAAATTAACCAGAAGTATATGTGGCACCTTAGGCTTAGCTATATTGGAGAAGACAGGATGAACAAGTTGAAAAAAGATGGGATTCTTAACTCTTTTGATTCTGAGTCATATCCAGCTTGTGAATCTTGTCTTCGAGAAAAAATGATCAAGCTACCTTTTGTAGGATATAGGGAAAGGGCCAGTGATATACTTATCTTGGTACACACCGATGTGTGTGAGCCATTTGATGTACAGATCAGAGATGGTTACAACTACTTTATTACTTTTATCGATGATTTGTCACAGTACGGATATGTATTTCTGATGAGACATAAGTCTGAAATCTTTAAAAAATTCAAAAAATTTAAAAATAAATAGAGAAATAAATAGGCAAATCTATTAAGATTCTTCGATCTGATCGAGGAGAAAAATATCTTAGTTGAAAATTTTTGGATTATCTTAAGAACAACGGTATAGTCTCTCAATGGACTCCTTCTGGTACACCTCAACTCAATGAGATATCTGAAAGGAGAAATAGAACCCTATTAGATATGGTTAAGTCCATGATAAGCTTCACTGATTTACCCTTATATCTTTAGGGATATACCTTATTAACCATAATATATTTATTAAATAAGATTCCTTCTAAATCTGTTCCTATCAAACCATATGAGATATGGCATGGTAAGAAGCTGAGTCTAGATCATCTAAAGACTTAGGGATGTCCAACCTATGTCAAATGACAGATGACTGACAAACTAAAGGATAGATCTGTCATAGCTCATTTTATAGGATATCTAAAAGAATTCATAAGATACTACTTTTACTTTCCACATGATCATAATATTATTATGAGTCATCATGCCATATTTCTAAAAAAATAGTTTATCCAAGATGGTAGAAATGAGAGGTTAATTGAGCTCAAAAAAAAAATCTCTGAAGAGCAATGAGCTATAGATCCTCAGAAATCTATTATTGAGCCAGTAGTTAATGTTCCTCCACCTCGTAGATCTAGTAGGGTCTCCCATCCTCCTTAAAGGTATATGGGTATACTTACGGAGGATGTAAAAAAAATGTTCCTTTTGGGAGATAAGGATCATGGAGATGATCTGAATATCTTTGATGAGGTGATGTTCGATATCGATTTCGAGAAATTATTTGATGCAATGAAGTCAGAAATTGATTCGATGCATTCGAACCAAGTATGAACCTTAGTGGATCCACCTGAGGGTGTAATATCCATTAAGTGTAAAATGGATTTACAAAAAAAAAATAGATACAAATGATTAGGTAGAGACATATAAAGTTGGCTCGTGGCAAAAGGTTATAGTCAACACGAAGGTATTGACTATTAGAAAATCTTCTCACCTATAGCTATGCTTAAATCCATCTGCACTTTGCTTGCTGTTGCAACCTATTATGATTATGAAATCTAGCAGATAGATGTGAAAATTAATTTTTTGAATAGATATCTTCCTCAAGATATCTATATGGAGCAGTCTTTGAATTTTACTTCTGATGATAGGGATCACAGAGTCTGTAAGCTGCAAAGATCTATATACAGATTAAAGCAAGCTTCTCGGAGTTAAAATCTTCATTTTGATGATGCGATTAGATCGTTTGGTTTCATAAAAGATAAGGAAGAACTCTGTGTATACAAAAAGGTCGGTGGGAGTATAATAATATTTTTCATATTATACATGGATGATATCCTCCTTATTAAGAATGATATTTCCATACTGACCTCGATCAAAAGATGATTGTCTAAAGAATTCTCCATGAAAGACCTAGGAAAAGCATCCTATATTCTTGAAATTAAGGTTTATAGAAATATATCTAAGAGGATGCTAGGCCTATCACAAAAACTCTACATAGAAAAAGTGCTGAAGAGATTCAGCATGGAAAACTCTAAAAGGGAGCTTCTACCTTTTAGGCATGGTATTCGTCTTTCCAAGATGAGGTGTCCAACCACATCTGAGGAAGTTCAGTGCATGAGTAGGATTTCTTATACCTTGATAATAGGAAGCCTCATGTATGTCATGCTGCATAGTCAACCTGATCTTACTATTGCTATGAGTATCACAAGTAGGTATCAGTTGAATCTAGATGAGGAGCACTGTGTAGCTGTGAAGAACATCCTTAAGTACTTCAGAAGAACTAAGGATTTGTTCTTGATTTTTGGAGGAGGATCTAAATTGTGAGTCGAGGGTCATACAAATTTGGACTTTATGTTTGATCCTGATGATAAAAAATCTATATCAAGATATGTGTTCATATGATAATGGTGGTGCAGTTAGCTGGAAGAGTTTCAAGCAATCCATCATAACATATTTGACCATAGAAGCTGAATATGTCACTGTTTTAGATGCTACAAAAGAAGGCTTCTGATTCAAAAAATAAATTGTGGAGATTAGTATAATGACATCGGATGCCATACCACTATACTACAACAACAATAGAGCCATAGCACTTGCTAAGGAGTCCGTATCTCATAAAAATTTAAGTACATCGAGCGGTAGTTCCACATCATATGCGACTACTTTGAGAAGAAATATATCGAGGTATGAAGAGTAGACTCCACAGATAATGTGGCAGACCCACTGATAAAGCAATTGAGCCAGCCAAAGATGGAAGTTCCACCTTAAGAAGATGGGACTTAGATTAGTAGCCAATTGGCTTAATTCAAGTAAGAGATTGTTGGATGTATGTCCTAGAAGTCAATATGGCTGATATATTTTATTTTTCTAAGACATAAATTTATACTTAAAATATTGATTTGATCAATAAAAGGATAATTTTTATTTTTTATTCAAGTGTGATGTATCCTTGAATCGTCTAAAAAATTAATGCTTAAGATATATATTCTCAAAGAGTTAAGAATTAGAAGCATGTATAATTAATTCTTAAATTGCTCTCGATCATAGTATCATCATGGAGATGATGATCGATCAGATAGACTGATGTACGGATTACTTTCTTTAGAATAGATGAATCTCTGATTTACAGTGTAGAAATACTGAGCAATAAGTGCGGATAGTTGTTAGAAAAAACTAATACTGAGCATGACAATACAAGAGATTACGTAGATTTTTACTCAATCATCAGTGATCCTCTCAATGCTCTAGTTGTGTGAATAATTTTTTGATCTGCGGTGCCACGATTACTCATAATGAGGCTGCTACAGTTTGACTATACAAAAATATGGCCTCTTAGCCACTTAAGTCCTTGTTGTGTATGTTGGTGACAGTTGATCCACTGTAGGAGCATGGTGTGCATTTAGATGGAATCTATCGATCTTGAGAAAAAAGAGTGATCCTATGGAATTTGAGAGACTAAATCTTTAAGTTTGTGGTCACAGCAATATGATTGATGGAAAGAAATTTTCATGCAAATCACTTTTGAACTTGAGCTGATTAAATCTATCATATGACTGATATTGCGGTTTGATGATTTATCATAATCTGCTATCAAGTCAGGACTCACGATAGAGAGATTGAATCACATAAAAACTACACTTAGAGATTTTTTATTTGGTTATACTGGATTGTCAGTACATACTGCTAGATGTCACTGGTGGACTGTGAGAGCTCACTAGGATTGTTTTGGATCGACGATCCTTATTGAGTAAGAGTAAAATTATTCTGATCTATTGAAAAGAGTTTTAATGATACTATGATAGAGATTATGGTATATCTCACTACTAGATAGAATTGAACCTATGGAATCATACAAACAAGCAAACTAATTTGGATTGACCAATTAGACTTATGAAGTCCTAATTGGATTATGATTTAGAGAAATCTTATTGGATTTAGGAAAGCCTTGCTAGTATATGGTTAAATCCAATTTCTCTTTAAACTTGGAATCTTTATTTGATAAGGAATAAAGCAAGTTAGTTACATGCATTAGACCTAATTCAAATTAGATTTGGAATTAGGTTTAAGGGCTCAATTGTTGGATGCCAATAAGCTTTGGATCAAGCCTTTATTGTACCATTTGATTTGATCAAATTGGGTGCACCTTATGTGGTTGAATTAGAGGGTCCACATCTCCCTCAAATCTGATTTGGGTGTGGACTAGGGAGAGAAGGAGAGGGGTGCACGCCCCATATCCTTGTGGCGTGAGGACTCCTTATGGGCGCCAATAGTTGGCACCCTCTTCCCTTTCCCTTATGAGATAAAGAATACATAGGGATTAAAAGAATGAATCCTAATGAGATTAGGATTCCTCTTTAAATAAAGATTGGAGTTGAATGCCTATATAAGGGGACCATCTTTTGACCTTTAGAAGCAATCAAGCCTCCAAGCGATCAGCCCAAAAAGTCTCCATGTGGCCCCTCTCTTCCTCTCTTTCTCCAATGCCCAAGAGCTTGGGCGTCCTTGCACCCACACACCCAAAAAGTATTTGGGCATCCCTTCTTTTTTTCAATATTTGGTTGGTGGTTAATCTACATCAAGGAAGATCCAAGGAAGAAGAAAAGACTGATCAAGGGGTTGATCAAAAGATCCAAAGACTGATCAAAGATTGATCAATTGCATGTAAAGAAAAGAAGAGGAACAATCCAAGTTATTTCTGTATGGATACCCATAAAGGCCGAAAACTTGTGCGGCTAAGTGAGAACCTGTTCATCTTCTAGATCTAGATTTAAAGAAAGAAAAAGTGAAATAGGTATGTGATTTGATTACACGATTAATTTCAAATTAAAAATCTGCACATGTTATTTTCAGCACATGAACTAAATCTTTAGGTGCTTTAATTTTATTCATGCATTCTCTAGATTAAAAGGAGTTTTAATCAATTATTCTGCTGCATTGAATTTCAAAAGAGTTTTGAAATCTATATGCATCAGCACCTATGAAATTCCAATAGAGGTGTGTATACGGCATAGCATACATCAAAACTCTCGATTACACTTGCATAAAGAACCCTTCCCATTTGCTTCTTTTCCTTATTAGTCTTAGGACAATGATCAATGCTTAAGGTATGACCCTTTTCAACAGGAGTATCAACAGGTTTAGAATTGTGCACATAGAATTGTTCTAAAATTCTCTCAATATAAGTCTTTTATAACAAACATAAAACCTTCTTAGAATGATCCCTAAGAATTTTTGCCTCGAACACATAAATTTGCTTCCCCCATATCCTTCATCTCCAAAGTAGAGGACAACCACTCTCTTGTGGTGTTAACCATCTCCATATTGTTTCCTACTATGAGGATGTTATCAACATATAGAAATAGAATCAAAATCCTATTCTCTGTTTTCTTGACATACACATAGTGGTCCTCTTCATGGATAGGCCAAACAAGGTTATAGCCTCATGAAATCTCAAGTACCACTACCTAGATGATTGCTTAAGACCATAAATAGATCTTTTAAGATGACAAAACTTATGTCTCTTCCTCTAAAAATAAATTCAAAAAATTGATCCATATAGATCTCTTCATCTAGTCATCCATTGAGGAATACAGTCTTGACATCCATTTGGAATAACTCCAAGTCCAAATGGACTACTATGGCTTGGATTAGGCGAATTGAGACAAATCTCATCACTGGGGAGAATGTCTCATTATAGTCTGTACCCTCCTTTGGGTATATCCTTTCGTCACAAGATGGGTCTTAAATTTGTCAATCGATCTATCTACCTTGTACTTAACCTTTAAAATCCATTTATTTTCAATGGTTTTACATCCAGATGGAAGATCAACTAACTCCCACACTTGGTTCCTTATCATGGAAACTGTCTCATCCTGCATAGCTGCTATATATTCTTTGGAGTTAGGTGAAAATAATGCTTCTTGATAAGAAGTTGGCTCGTCAATGTCCTATGGAGCGCACATGAAGCTTTCCACTTCTATCCCAAACTGATGTTAGGGAATATTTCTACGTCCACTTCTATGTAATTAGACATCTTGAGAGTTACTCTCGGATGGTGTGCTCCCACTAGGTTGCACATCACTCCCACTATCTATAGCAATTTTTGGATGAAAATTAGATTCCATATTTTCGCTATTATTTGGAGTGACCTCTTCTTGAAGCTCATAAAGCTCAAGATTCTTTTTAACTTTACCCATGCTTGGGAACTCCTTTCCTAGAAATTCTACATCATGAGACTCAATCTCAATCATATCTCCGTCGAGATGTTCACCATACATAATATATCCTATTAATCTCTCAGAATATTTTATGAACACATGCTTGCTAGCCCAAGGGCCAAGCTTGCCATGTTTGTGGGATGGGTTGTGAACATATCCAGCCGATCCCCATGGGCTCAAATTTTTTAAGTTGGGTTTTACGCCATTCTACAACTCATAGAGAGTTGAAGGCACTGATTTACTTGGAACTCAATTAAGCATATAGGTGGCAGTTAAAAGTGCATCCCCCCAAAAACTTATCGTGAGTTTGGTTTGTACCATCACTGACCTAACTATATCTAGTAAAGTATGATTTCTTCTTTTTGCAACACCATTTTGCTACGGTATTCATGAAATCATAAGTTGCCTTCAATTTTTGTTTCCTCGTAGAGCTTTTTAAATTGCTCAAATAAATATTCATAACTTCTATCAGTTTAGAGAGTTTTCAATTTCCTCTCCTTTTGATTCTCAACCTATGCAACAAAGTATTTGAAGCAATCTAATGCTTCATATCGGTGAGCAATCAAATACACATATTTGAAGCGCGAATAATCATCTATGAATGCAAGAAAATAGGAGGCACCATGGCATGCCCTGACATTCATAAGTCCATAAATGTCTGAATGGACTGCTCTAAGAGATGAGTAGCCCTTACAGCCATGCGAAAAGGCTTTCTGCTACCCTTCTTAATCAAACAAGATTTACAAATCGGAAGACTAACTTTAGTGAGAGACCCTAACAAGCCTTCTCTAGCTAATCTAATCATCCTTTCTTGACCTATATGGCCAAGTCTTGCATGCCAGATCTTTGCATCGAATCATCAATATGAACAGTAGTTAAAGTAGACGAAGAATAATAGCAGTCCAAGTATAATCTAAAAAATACATCTACCAAATATCCATGTCCAAACAATTTTCCACCAAGAAAAATATCTAACAGAGTCTGGCTAATATGAAAAGAAAAACTAAATCCTAATAAAGCTAAAACTAAATATAAATTACATCAAACTCCAAGTGTATACAACATGTCATGTAGAAGTAGTGTACACCCACACCGCATCTTGAGTTGATACGAACCAACTTTAAGAATTTCTTCTTTTGTGCCATTCCCAAGGGTGACATACTATGATCCTATTGGAATCCGATGATAATTGAGAACCCAACTCTATTTCTGACTATGTGTTTGGTTGCTCCTGAGTCTACAATCTAATAAGGGAGAGTATGAACAACTAATGCATATAAGCAAACAAACAATTGAAAAGATTTGGGTGAAGAGAGTACCTTCTTCGTCTCTGTACAATTTGAGCAAAGCGACCCTTCTTCCCATAGTTATAGAATTTCAACTTGGATATATCTTTTTTTCCACAATTGCCCTTGCCTTTAGCAATTTTGTCTTCTTTGGATCCTATATTCTTGCCTCTATTAGCTTGGTTCTGTGCTCCTTTGTTCTTACCTTTATTTTTGTGATTAGGCATCGAAGATCCATATCTCTCAAATTGGGTGGCAAGAACAATAGCACGGTTCACTTTTAAGTATTCTGTCTCTAGCTCGAGATGATGCAATATGTCATTAAAAGTTTTTATTTTTCACTGTGCATCATCAAGAGCTTCATTTGGGCCCACTCAAGATCTGACTAGGAATGAATAATAGCGAACACCTGTTGCTCATCATTAAGCTTATTCCCAGCAGCTCTAAGATCCTGAATCATGGCACTTATAACACGAAGATGCTCAGCCATGGAGTGTTTTGAGTCTTTACTATACTGCTAAAACTTCAAATTCAAAGTACGAAGTCTTGTAGCTGAAGTTTGCCCAAAACTGATCTTAAGCTGGTTCCATATTTCTTGGGCTGTGAGGTAATTCTCAAATTCGTCAATAAAATCATTATACATGCTTCTTAACATAGTAAAGCACGTACATCGATCTTTCTTGATCCAATTCTCATAGGCCTCTCTATCATGAAGATGTTGGGCAGTATTGCCTTCCTCAAGAGGAACCATGGTAGTGGATAATATCTCCGAGACATCTTGTTCATTGAGCAAATATTGAATTTTTCTTTGTCAGATATCATAATTATTTCATCAAGTTTTTCCCCTTTGGTCAAGCCTGCGACAATGTTCTTAGAGGCCATAATTCACTACATTCATTAAATAAGGAGGGACATTAGGCATATATTTTCCCAAAAATAATAATTTAGAATTTTCTATCCTTTTTCACATCACAAGATCGAAAATGTCGCTAAGCTAATAATCATCTCCCATGATGTGAGTCAGAATATTAAATTCTAACTTATTATTATTAAATCATAAGGAACCAATTCTTTTTTAATCTTATCCACAATTTGAGAAACCAATCCTTGTATAAAATTCTATCATACATTCACATGAACTCCATGGAGTCCTATTGGTGTTAATCATACATCATGCAATACCAAGACAATCTTAAAGAGTATTGACAATAGGTGAAACACATTCTCTTGCAAAGCCTTAATAATAATACATTTCCTTTAGTACATTACATCAAGAATAACCCTACTACAATTGATCTAGGAAATATAATAAACTATGGAAATGCCACCCTTGCCAATATAATTTAAAGATTATCTTAGTAAAACATCCATAAGTAGAGAAATAAACAAATAACATGTGTACATAACACCAATCTCAATCCCCATTAATTTTTATCATAAAACATAAAACAGTATATATAATTGCCCAAGTAAAAATAAATAAATAAATAGATTATTTAATTATTTATTTTATTCTTAAATTAAGTTATTCATAAATAAAATTTGTATAAACTCAAATCTGGATTTCAACCATATAGAGAGGTAGGATATTAACAAATATGTTCTGTATAAAAATTTCGGCCCCAAATGACATAGCACATGCCCCCGCATGCCTTGTGCAGCTTCTGGTTTTACCAAAAAAAAATTGTTAGATTTTTCTTTTATTTGGGTAAATCAAAATAAAAAAATCCAATTCAAAATTTTATGACAAAATCATATAGCTGGATCTTAGTCTCAGAAGAGTTCACCCACCAAAGGTATCAAAAACAGACACCCAGAGATGCCTCACGTGCCCACACACTCACCACTTAGGCATGCATAGCTTCACCCATTAGCCCTAATTTAATTTCTGACTTTTTTCCAATCCAATTCGCCACAAAAACTCAAAAAATCATATCTTTCAATATATAAGTCTATTTTTCATAAATAATATATCGTTGGAAAGCCTTTTTAATGTAATTTCATAATATATAAACTTTATTTGCAAAAACAGACTTATTATAGATCAGAAATTGACTTAAAGAAATAAATTTGTTTTTATCCCAAAAATATACATAATAAAATTTATGCTTCCTTTTTCTCTCACATGGCATACCTCAAAAAAAATATCCAAATTACATACACATAGTAATTGAATAATAGGGAACAATCCATAAAAGATTGAATCTTGATCTTTGAAAAATAAAAGAATAGATATATATATCATTTTTCACAAAAATGGATCCATCGGGCAATTATATATAATGTAAAGATATACATATTATATTAAAATCATGTATAATACATCATAGATGAAAGCAAGCAAATAAGCTCTGATACCAATGTAGAAAAAATAGTAGTAGTTATATGGGTTTGAATATCAAAAACCCATAACCCAGATGTGATATACTTGCTTTACGAACTTTCGTTGATCTTCTAATGTCTCCTCAAAGTGCATGCGCGACCCTAGCAATCTCGAATCTTTTTCTTGATATTGCAGGGGCTACTAGAGTCCCTTTTTCTATCCACACACCAAATCCTAGATTTCTAAGATGGTGACTCAAGAGAGTTATGCTTTAGAGAGAGAGGATGTAAGTATTCTCAGAATGGGATTGATGACAGACTAAACATATATGTCATGTACTTAAATTATATACTCATAGATGAGACATACTAAGAGTCCTACTCATTTTAAATACTTAGTTGGATAAGAGCCCTGCATATTTTAAATACTTAGTTAGATCATCCGAATCCTTATTAGGGTTTCTTATCATGATAAGTTGGATTCTTAGTGGGAACCAACTCTCACATCATCCCAACAACCCATGTGGATGAACAATAGGTATGGACCACTTTCAAAATTGATCAAATTCCAGCAACCTGAAAACCTAAACCCAGGTGGTCAGGGTGTCGGGGACTTGATACCGGTAGAGAGGCTTTTTCTTTATTTTTGTTTTGATAGGGTCTCAGAGGTTTTTGTTTTTTTCCTCTGTAGTCTTGTGGCAGTGCCTCCAATTCTCGCGAAGATGTCTTGTTCTCTCTGTTTAGCTTGGTCTTCTTCTCTTTCCCTGCACTTTGGGTACAGTACAAGACTCTAAATTTTATGCAGATATTATGCCGCCAGCATATTGTCATATGATGCTGATATGTTTTTATTGCAGAGCCAATCATACGTAAAGCCTTTTCTTCTCACCTAACAACCTTAAATGAATCATAATTTGGCAGAGAAGTGGCACCCCAATCGCTGCACCTACTTTGGCGATCAACCTAGCTACCTACCAATTTCTTCCTAAAGGTGAAGTGTCAACGAAAAGCTGAACGGCAACGGTGGGATGTTATTTGGGAAACAAAAGCTGGTCCTCCTTGTCCCCCACCTTTGGAGTATAGAATAGATGATTTGTGCTCCACCTTTGGAGTAGAATAGATGATTTGTGCTGTCTAAAGGTGAGTGGGACTTCCATCTTGTTCTACATGGGAACATGGGGCAAAGGAGCATTTTCTTGGACTTCAAGCATGCATGCAATGTTTCTCTTGTTACATTTTGCAGTTTGCAGGCATGTTATTTACGCGGATTCTCAAACACCCTTTTCCATGCAAAAATACCACCATGTACCTGTTAGTCCAATTTGTGAGTAAGATTGTTCATCCTAATTTTTAATCTTCAACCACATGACAAGTGATGGTTCTAATTTCTAATCTTCAACCACATGACAAGTGATGGTTAGAATTTGGTTACAAAAAAAGATTGGGTTGTTTGGATTAACTCGGATTAGCCTAGCCATACTTTCCATAGATTAATTTCATGATCAATCAGTGCTCAACACAAGGAAATAAGGAGCAGTACATGGATATCGAGGCGGTTTTGTGAACTAACCACAAATACATGATCATCGAAGCAGTTTCAAGAATTGATTTTAAAACAGATGGATGATGATTTTTGAAGTAGTCATTTATGGGTGGTTATCTTGCAGTGATCACGTATAAAGAATGAAACCATGTTCAAGTGAGCATCTCCAAGACCTCAACATTAACTACCCATGTATCTATATTTCCTTTCCTTTTTTTTTAAGTACCCATGTATCTTTATTTCCTTTCTTCTTTTAAGTCATGGGATGGATGGACTCTATTGGTAGGAATCTCATCCGTTTTGGCTCTTTGATTTCCACTTTGAGATTAATGTGATGGGATACAAGACAGGAAAGGAAAATGGCTCCAAAACAAGATCTCCTCGCACGGACCGAAGGATTTTTGTTCAATGGTTGGTCTATTCATCGGGTTTGGTGGCTTTTCTTCGTAAATGTTTTATTTTGTCCTTGTCATGCAAGTGACATATTGGACTAGATAACCGACCATAGACACAACATAGATTTACATGTAGAATATTTGATTTTTTTTTTTTTTAATAGAAAGGAGGGAAAGACCATTTTGGTTCATGGACAATGAATTATAGAAGTAGTGCAAAGAGTAGCTCACTTCCAAGGTGAAACATAACAACAAAGAATACATCAAAGCATCATCATACTTCAGTTAATAGCAATCTAATTAAATTTCCACCTATTTGGCACTCGTGCTTATCATCAATCATCCATCTAATCCATTAAATTATCTATTGCTAAATCTCTAACCTGGTTAGAAAATATCCTGCCATTCTGCTCTAGCCAAGTGTCCCATTTTTTATGGCTTGGACAATTTAATCTCTAGGTTCTCTCGTTTTAACTTGAACCCTCTTCGATCTAAATATCATCCAAAGTGACTTCAATGTAGTAGCTCTCCCTCTTGTCATCAAAGTGCTTCAAAAGGTTCCATTATTTGTCTTGATCTCCAGCAATGAATCAACAAATGATTAATCTTCTCTTCTCTAGCCCTATAAGAAATACAAAATCTATTAAATTCCATCCTTTCGTCAATAAAACTTCACTTATATGAAGTTTATTCTTCAAGGCTATAATGTGAGAAATCTATCAATTTTTTTAATTGGTAAATCCAAAAGATTTTTGCTTTTCTTTTTGTAGAAATCTATGTTATTGATTTAACATCTTTTCTGTTTGCATAAAATCCTTTAATATTGCTTTTAAGTTAAGGTATGTAGTCTGTAACAATATAGGACCTCACCTAAAAAAGTCAGCTAGAAGATATTATTTGAATTTTTTAACCCTACGTAAGTACTTAAGATCTTCCAAGTATATAGCTAATGTAGGACTAAACATATACCCACATGGGTCACATACTCTCTCCCTTTAAGCCTTGGTATCCTCAACAAGCTGAGGATCTAAATCTATTTAAATTCATTCATAAGTACCATAAATTCAACTACAAACACCATAATAGGTCTATGATTAACCTTGAAGGGCCTATGCTGTAATATCCCCAAGTTTACATAGGCCATGGATCGGGTTCGCTCTAATACCACTTATCCCAACTCAAGATCTTACACAAAAAAAAAAAAACTAGCCATAAGGTATTATTTAGTTTCTTTAGCTCTATATAAGTATTCAAAATCTATTGAGTATATTGTCGATACGAGACTAAATAAGTCTGTATGGTCTCTTACATACTCTTCCCTTTTAAGCCTGGGTATTCTCGCTAGGCTAAGGGTCCAAATCCATTCATATACATTCACAAACTATAAATCCAAGTATAAATATCACAATCGACCTATTATCAGTCCAAATGGATCGATACTGTAATATCTCCTAGTCCACATAGGCCATGGATTAGGTCTGTACTAATACCATATGCAATAACCTAGGATCTCATCGAAAAGTACTAGCCAAAAGTTATTATTTAGATTCGTTAGTTCTGTATATATAAGTACCTAAGATCTATCCAGTGCAAAACAGATGTAGAACTAAACACATGCCTGCATGAGTCTTCATATAGTCATTCATATTTAGGAATACAAATGTGTCTGATTTGGTTGGATCATGTTATGTCCATATCCTAATTTGATAAAAAAAAAATATATTAGGTTTGGATTTATGCCAAGATTTATCAAAATAAGTAAGCTATGTAGTTGTATTAAACTCAATTAATAATTAGATTCGAGTTTTTTTTTTCCCTTAGTTCATTTTAGCACAAGATTTTAATGGGTCTACTGGCTAAGGGCTAATAATTTTCAAAACTTAAGGAAATCTTATCATAATAGTTTGTGGTAGATTGCAATATGAAAAGAGAACAATATAATAACAAGTGAATGATCGGCTTTTGGAAAAAATCTATGGACTTCTAAACTAGATTTAAATTTTTTATCCATGTGTAGTTTGATTGAAACATGATCAAAATCTAAGTTTGTTGAACTTTGGAAGTAAAATAGCAATAGCTGAGAGCTAAGAAGAGTATGCATGAAAAAAAATATATAAATCCAAATATAAAGAAAAGGAAGTAGCATAAATTATCGACCAATGTCCTTTATATTCTTATATTTACATTTATAATTTGTTTTTTGCTATTCAAGTTATCGGTTTTTTATATTCGAATTTAGCTAAACCTAAGTACAATCTTATAACAAATCAGATTCTACATATAAAATTCAAGTTCATTATGATAAGATTGTCAAAAATTTAATTTGGACCCATACCTAATTATCATAAAATTATCCGGTTGAGCGATTTGGGTATCATTTACATATATCCCTATTTACATTCCAATAGCTAATAGCTTGAGGACAAACATTGCCTAATCCTCATAAAAGAGTAGCATATATGATCACCTATATATGCTTCGCAGGTCCTTGGAGTCATTCATTGCTCTACATATATCCAACAAAACTTCATTGGGAGGGTTTAGATCATTTTCCATAGAGGAGCCATGAACAACCAGAGAAACTTATTTTTTAATCATTATGACGTAAAACAAATGTCAATGTTTCCACATGCAATTTAGTTAGTATTTTAAAAGACACCTAACCGCTGAACTTCCAAAGCATATAAATGTTAGTTTTATTCTCCCACATTTTCCTTTGATATCACATTTTGAGTTCTCCACTTTATCTCAATCTGCTCGAGTCATTTTCACTTTGTTAACTAAGTTTTCCAATTAATGCATGCTCCAACTACGGCTTATCATTTAGTGGTCAAATGCATATTTTGCAATCTCAAATTCGGTTTGGAGTTCTCTCTCTCTTTTTTTTTTTTTTGACCTAATTCGTTTTATGGATTTTGCTAATTTTTTAGGCAAATTAGGCTAGTGGCATAAACGAACCACTGTCCAACCAGATTTTATAACATTGGGGACCTAAATATTATGTCAGTGTCACGAAAAATAAAATAAAATAAAATAACACAGGTTGGATATAAAGCTTCATATATCATTATCTCCAAATGAATGGCCCTCTCTAGATGTCAGCAGTGGTTATTTGCCTGATTAGGTGCTTGGGAGAGGAGAATCTGATGAAATAAAAGATGGCCAGTCAGGAGATCGTTGTGGAATCCATTATCCCTAAATTTTGGGATAATATAAATCACCTACCAGCTAGAATGCATTATCCCAAAATATAAATCCCCAAATTACATAATGCATCACCACCTTCTAGGCCATTGAAATCAATGGTTTCTCAGTGTTGCTTCTTTGTTTCGTGCCCCTTTCTCACCACCTTGAGGTGATGTGTCTTACTTATCTACTATGAGATGCTCAAATGCCCATTTATTTGTTATTAAATCTTAATTTTCATGATACCAGTATAATATATACGGCCGCCAACCTAATTTTTTATTCTTGGCCCTAACATTTCAAGGTTGATTATCATTTTGTTTCAAATCTATTCGTTAAAACAAAGCTTCGTGTTACCATTTTTTTTTTTTTTTTTGTCTAATCATAAACTTGCTGACTTTTGTAAGGTTTTATATATTACAGATACAAAGAATAAGCCTGGCCAAAAGGCAGGCCATCCACCACCAACTTGCTGTTTAGATTTCAAAGTATTGTTCCGCAGAGGCAAAATTTTCTTAGAGTAGTTGGGGTTCTCGGCAACAAGATTCTTGGAGAACTCTCTGAGTCCATTTAAAAGAAAATTAAAAAAAGATAAAAAATTGATGAAACTAAGATTTACGATCTTATTATTTTTTTTATTGATAATCATAAAATTGAGATACATATTTTTATTTATCATGATAAGATTCGTACTTGCATAATTTAGATTGAATTTTTTTCTTAGTTCTAATATAACTAATTTTTCTAAAATAGGCTTGATTAGTAAAAAAATTGAAAAAATCTAAAATTCTATGAAATATTAATCTTAACTTTTATATCAACTTTGCTTCCTAGCATTTTGCTTGATTCTCCTTGAATTAGAAAATATGTCCGATCAATATTTTTTTTCAAAAAAAAATTCAATTTAACCGACACATTTCAAAATCCAAACGATGGAATTTAAACCTACTTCTAGGAGCATCGCGTGCCATATGGGGGTGCTACGTCATAGATCTTAAAAAAAAATTTGAATTTCAAAAAAAAAAAATTATCTCAATCAAATATTGTATGATCAAATTATAATTTTAAAAATTTGATGCATGATCTAGCTCCTCAAGACGGTGAATCTTGCTCGTCAATAGAACTTGTAAGTCAGACCATAGGTCTAAACTACATTTATTTTCAATCAGACTTCGGCTAAATCTATTTAAAATTTGTTATTTTTTAATATCCAAAGTTTTACTGTGGGATGCTATCCAGTCTTATGCGCAGGATATGTCACAGGCGGCAGCGTTTTTCTGACATGTCTGATGCAATCTGAGTCACGGGGAATCGAGGATGGAGGAAATTTTAACTCATACAAATTTTGTCTTTATTTGATGTCGCAATCCATGTACAAAACTCATCAGCCGAAACCCATCATACGCTCACCAATTTATAATCATAGCCCAGCTTATTCAAATAGAATCAAACAAAACAGTACGATATATATCCTTGTAGTATGATTGCAGTCTGATGGCTTCAAGGTCAACCAGGTCCATGGACAAGTAATCCAAGCTCTCAAAGCAAGGGAGAAAAATAAAAAAGGGTAACTTTCATGCGCAGAATGGAGATTCAGTAAACTCATATACAATTCTATCTAACAAATCATGCATCTGGACTTAAAACTTTTCCTCAACAACAAAAGACTGCTAACAAGTTTCACAAACATTTAACATAGTAAACGATAGCCATAAGGTAATGAAAGTTACAGTGGCAAGTGCTAAAAGAAAAGAAATGAAGAAACCCATCGGACCAGTGAGCTCGATTCCCCTCATACTGACAACCATTTACAATATGAAGTCACAGCATGAAATCACCAAATTCATCAAGAAGAAATAAGATAGCCCTTCGAAATAGCTCATGGAGGGAGGAGGAGAGGGTGGTGACTCCATGAGCAGCCATGGCGTGTGATGACTTGTTGGGAGCAAAGCTTGGCTAAACAAAGGGAAGATAGAAGCTAGTGTGACACTTCCAAGGCAGGAGTTTATATAGGTGGGAATCTGATATAGAGCCTCAGAAAGGAAAAAGAGAAGAGAGGCATCAAGTTTTCTTTTTCAATGCAGTTGAAGCATTGCTTTGCAAGCATTCTGGTAGAGACCACTAATAATATAACTTCCCGCATGCAGGGTCTTTCCCTTTGTCCAAAAGGAAGAGAGGACGGTGGTGGCCGCTAGTGGGGCGCTCTCAGGAATAAAGCTAGGCTGTGGTCCTAGAAAAGGCAAGTTACTCTCAAAGTGGAGCATATTTTGTTGCCACCCATTTGTTCTGGTATTCAGATGAGGCTTTAGGTTGAAATGGAATTTTAAATAGGTGTTTGCATTCATTTGTGCATCGTGGGTAGTGTAATGTTCACCATGATGAAGGCAGCAAACAGTCGAATGTACTTCAAGTCTCGTGATTTGCTGGAAATAGACATCAATGTGTGATGCCTAATTAATCAGCCAATAGCTTTTGGCCATACATAGAGATTTAGGATGTCTAGGATCAGCCAATAATTAAGTACTTTTTTCTTCTGGATGGGATTTGAGAACAACAGGGTTGAGAGCCTATTGTTGGATGTGTTGGTGTTGTTTCTTTATTGACCTCGGGGGATGGCTTCTTTCTTCTCAAAAAGAAAAAGGCCTCGGAATGGAGAAGGATACTTCCTTCAAAAAGGAAAACATGGTGTAAAAGTATAAAAAGGGATGGTGTGAATCCATTGAGTGTCTCATCTTAAGATTTTTGAGACAATGCAAAATTACATTTTCAAATAAACTCTTTACTCATAGAAGAAATTAGGACCGAGAAGCAGTGAGCTTCATCAGTTTGTAATGACTTTCATCAATGACTACTTATCTCTTCCTTTTCAATCTCATAGACACAGTTTGGATATCCAAATGTATGCTCAAGCGACATGAAAGGAGGCAGGAAAAAGGGATACTAAAATAATTGGTGACACTTGAGTATGCTAAGTGGATTTACACACTTATATTGGAATTGACTACCAAGGATGAGATGACAAAAGTAGTGGGGCATTGGAAAAAGTAGGCATAGATGCGGCATAAGCTATTTCTAGTCAGAAATTAATCCAGAAATTTCCATCAAAAAAAGAAGAAAGAAAATCCAGAGATGCAAAGTGCCTAGAACAAATAGTTTGCATTACTGGATTATGTGAACGAATAGTTTACGTAGAACAGTGTATACTTAGTCTAAGGTCTATACCTCTGCTATTTGAATTTCACTTTTCTTTCATTTCTTTTTAGGTTAATTACCTAAAAAATCCTATATTTTTTGGGAATTTTCAATTTTATCATAACATTTTAATTTTTTCAATCAAGTATATATACTATCCATTTCATTGTAATGTTGCCTTGCCATCAATCGGTGTCGAATTTTGCCATGACGATGATGATGTGGAAATAGGTGTCTGTTGGAGAACGCAAGTGATTTCATGCATGTATTTCAAAATTTTTTTGAATAAATTACAGCAGAAAATAATTAGATTAATCAAATTAATCTAACATGCATATGATTTAATCATCAAATCAACCTACTCTAGGATCTATGACATGATATGTTGTATATAAAATCTGAAATAATCACATGATAAAATCTGCATGTATGAATGTAAGCAGTAGATCACATCTACTTCTAATCTGAGTTCAGAACTCGATACCTGAGCACGGATCGATGATCGCCGCTGCTGAGAGATATAGTAAGGATGATCCTTTCTGGTTGCTCGCAGCCGCACATACATCCGGCCTTCACGGAAAGTCTACTTGAAGTTCTGATCTGATCGATCTTCTCGAGAGTGCTAGCTCGCACGAAGACCTTCTTCTTGGCTTATCTGGATCCCTTCTTCAAATCATTGAAACTTTTCTAGAGGTTGAAGATAGACTTCTAGAGGAGATGAGTATATAGAAGAAAGATGTAGAAGAAAATGATTTTTTTTTATTTTTTTTCTCTTCTCAAATCCTGAGGAACAAACCCTCGAAAAATAGATTTTGCGCACACCCCAAGAGAAAGGACTTTCCTTCTCTTTTCATGCCATAAACCCATGCCCAAGGATTTCTCATCGTGAAAGCCCTTTTCTCTGGCCTCTTATACATATGAAAGAGAGAAACAAACCCCTCTTTATAGGCATGTAATAAGTTGGGTGAAGAGTCCTAAGAATCTTGGACTCTATCATAAGATGTCACACCCTCTCCCAATTCTATGCCAAAATACATCCAAAAAAATATGGGATGCCTCTTCCCATATTTTTTCATAGTAAATCAGTTCTCCAATTGATTTTTCATGAAAAATCTTTTCAAAATATCGCACACATAAGGAGAAAAATATAAGTTGGCATGTGGAGTGATTTGGATAAGAATAGATTCTTTTGTTAAAGAATGTTTTGAAATCCAATTTCAAAACCTTCTTTTTATCAAAATCAAATCAGTTTTGGATGTGAGAAAGGGAGAGAGAAGACCTCTTTGGCTTGAAAAAATCTCACACAAAAAGCTCTTGAGCGTGGAGAAAGTTGGCGTCAAAGTGGGAGGCACATGGGGAGGAAGAGTCCAATCCTATATGGACTCTAGGTTTCCTTATTTCAATCTAAATCAAATCATATCTTATTTAGTCCAAATAAAATATATAAAATTTAATCTAATTAGGTTCATAATTTTATAATCAAATTTTAATCAAATTAAAAATTGATTGAATCAAAATCCTGATCAAATCAGGAATATTTCTCCTTTAGCGATTAGGTCATCTCATAACCTAAATGGGTTAAACCTAATTGAATCTAATTCAATTATATTTTATTTAATCCTCTTTACTCAATCAAATTGAGCTAATCAATAATCTAATTGTTAATTAATTCTCTATTAATTCACTAACACTTGATGAATAAATTTATTGTAACTTTTGTATAAGGTTAATCATCAATCGAATTGATGATTAAGCCCTTGAACAATTCTCCATCATTGATCAGCCACATGATCAGTCAGAAATTTCTTTTGAGTGTGACCCCATAGGTTTGAACCTAAGTCGGTAATACAAAAATAAATTTTTAAACCAATCGATGTAACCATCTAGCAATGGTGACCCGATGTCCGGATAGGTCGAATGATGGCGAAGCCACGTTCAAGAACCTATTGGCATATGGTTACTGTATAATTCATCTCTTTGCCCTAATGCTCGAGACAACCTAAGATTTAACTGTCAATCCTAGATAAGTCATCCACATTATATTTCAATCTTTCAAATTCATCACATGGATTATCTGGGTCCAAATTTTGCTAAATTAAAATACATTTATATTAACTCCTACTAATTCAGAAGGGTCAACCCCATCTTGACTCATGCACTAAAGTACTTGACTACATCCAAAAATCTTTCATCACTGAATTAGAAACTCAGTTAATCCGACATCAAAGTACAGTGAGTTACTTGCAAGTCACCATGGTGATCTTAGGTCGGAGGGAATTTATACCCATATCCTTCGGATGTACCCTTGATAGCAGAGTGCTCCGCAGTTAGTCATGTTCAATGATGATGTACTTCTACATCTCATTTACATACCATACCAGTATCTCAACACCATTTGGTTACAACGACAACCAACGTATGTGGCACATAACGATTTATACTTGATATCGCTATCGTCCTAGTAATTGCATATCGTTTGATTGTGAACTAATTTAAGGCCTACACAATAAATCCTCCTTTATCGATCAAAGTAGTCCTAAGGACTTCATCACAGCATAGGAGTTTGTTAGAAGATGTAATCTTGTAATGAAAAAGATTAAATAATTTTTATTATTTATCAATTCATATATATTTATAATTAGCACAATCGTCAAACGATTGGTTTAAAACATATTTTTCAACAACTCCCACTTGGACTAAAGTCAATCAGTATAGTATCATATACTCATCTTCGATTTATCATCTCAGAACTCTTAGATACTGAGGCTTTAGTAAATGGATTGATCAAGTTCTCTTTTCCGTCGATCTTCTAAAGATTGACGTCACCTTAACAGATTTTTTGAATAAAGTGATAGCGATGCAAAATACTTGATAAGCTAATGGGACTTCAGCTTTTTGGCATGAGCTATGGCTCCGATGCTGTACAATATAACAGGACCATCATCGGAGGGTGCCCCTCCTAGCTTGCCAGTGGACCTATACAATTATATAGCTTCCTTGTAAGTATAGAATGCTGCAATACATTCTGCCTTGTAATTTGAATTTGGCTATATTGCTCTGCTTGGAACCTTTCCAGTAGATTACTCCATTATTTAGGATAAGGATGTATTCCGATATATTCTTGCTATTATTATATCCAACTAAAAACTGGAGTCATACTTTACAAGTTTTAAGTCAGATTCTCCATAACAGAGTCACTAGTCCTTAGTATTTCTCAAATACTTAAGGATGTCCTTCTAGTGATTCTAACTCAGATCTTGCAGGTATCCACTCACTACCCTAGTGAGTATACCATATCCAGTCTCATATATGGTGTACATGATAGAATAAATTCTACTCATAAATACTCTATGTATATTGGACTGGGATAACCCAAATAGCCTCTTAGATCTATCTCTATAGATCTTCATCCCTAGGATGAGAAATGCTTTTCTAAAGTTCTTTATGGAGAACTATGATAATGATGAAATCTTTATTCTCTGTAATGTAAGGAATATCATTCTCGATTAAAAGAATTTCATTTACATACAAAATAAGAAATATACTTACAGAACTATTAATCCATTTATATTTACAGGATTCTTCTTCGTTCTTAATGAAGCCATGCATTTTTATCACTTATCAAAATGCACATTCCAACTTTGAAATATTTAGTATTGCCATAAGAGAAAATATCTCGCTATGATCCATACCATAATATTGACAATATCTTTAGGCAACCAGACGGGCTTTGTAGGTCTCCACCTTCTCATTTGCGCTCTCTGATCTTATTGAAGATCCACTTACACCCTATGTGCTTTATCCTTTTGAGTAGATCAACGAGTGTCCATACATCATTGACCATTATGGACTTCATTTCAGACTCTATGGCTCCAAGCCATTAATCAGAGTCAGACCTCTGCATGGCATCCATGTAGGTGATCAGATCCTTGTTGTTCTCATCGAGTTTAATAGGATCACATCCCACAATTAGAAATCGAAGTATCTATCCGACGGATATGATACTCTATCGGATCTCCTTAATGGTGCCTCTACAATGGGTTTCGAATTTGATCTAATCAAATCTGATTCTTTGGATTCACTAGATTATGTTGGATCTTCTACCTGTCGAACTTCATAAGTTTCACATCAAAGCATCAGTTCCTTCACTAAAGTACTCCTTTTTTAAAAGGAATGCCGAACAACTTTTGCTCTTTAGCATGGTAGAAGTTATATCCTCTAGATTCTTTAAGATTATCTTATGAAATAATACATATACAACTGGGATCCAAGCTAATCGATCTGCAAATACTTGATATAAACTAAACACTCCCAAACCCTAAGATAAGAAAGTATCAGCTTATGCCTAGTCCATATCTCATATGGAGTCTTTGCAACTGATTAATTCAGAATCCAGTTCAGAACATAACAAGTAGTCTCAAGAGCATAATCCTAAAAGAAGATTGGCAAATTTTAAACTCCATCATGGATCGAACTATGTCTAACAATGTCGATACCAATAAGAGAGAATCATATTCTCTTCCAGATATGTCAAAAACTCACCGAAAAGGCATTCTTTTCTTTGGACTGACCAAAGAGTTTAATGCTCTTTTCAGTTCATTTTTCTACCTTATTAAAGAATTATTTGAATATTTAAATAATCAAAATTTATGACAAATATATTCGTAGATCCAATACATCAATATGTATCAGATTCAGAACATCATTGGCTCGTTCAACTTTTCTAGCAAAAGGTGATTCGGTTATCTTACTAAAGAGATAGGATTGATAGGTTGACTATGATTCACAATCATTGACTTCAAAAATTATCTCCTATTGATCCTATTCTTGTTTATATAATCGAGCCTAAATTACTAAAGGTAGGCTTTCATGACATTATCTACTCTAAGGAATTTGTTTGTTGTATACAGTACACTAACAGATTATGTAAATATCATTTCTTAATTGTCCATATGATTTTGACATCATTATAATGATATCACAAAATCATTAGACATAGTAACAATCACTAAAATGATATTATTAGAATTAAAAATAGGCTCGATGATTCTTAAAATTAGGATTGAAACATAACTTCTATCTTCAACATTCAGGAACCTCTTGCTGTTTTTAAATTTTTTACTAATTTGAAGTCGTTGCAATAATTTACATGGACTTTCGATATGCAATACCGAGGCAGTAGTATCATAGATAGAGAAATCACAAAGTGTTATCATATAAATATCTTGTCCAGCAATCCTTGCTAATTTTCTTCCTTTGCCTGTTCGAATCAAGAGACTCTGTCAGACTAGGTTAATCTTAGACTCTTTTATTAGTTTAGACTTCTTAGCCCAAGCATGACTCTTTAGCACTTTCTTTTCTTTTCTCAAAGGATTGTTGCCCCACTAAACACACATCTTCAGAGGTGTAAAAGAACTCCTTCAATATTTGAAGAATTTTCTCTCATTGAGTATCATCGAATTTACCACTAAATTCGTATTTTTTACTACTCTCAAAAAATACCGCACAGTGATATGATCATTTGGCCACTTCTGATAAGTGCTTTGATTGCATCATATGTGTTGGATGTAGGAACATCAGATGCTGGATCCATAATCATATTTAGGATCCATTCATGCTCTAAAATTATTTGCAACTTTCAATACTATCTATTGAAGTTGGATCATATAAATAAGTCACTGTCAAACAGTAAATGGAGCAACGGATATCTAGCCATAACTGAAAGAAAAATATAAGACCTCTATGTTTATGAATTGATCAAGCCTAAAGACTTGAACTTTAGTCTAAAGATTCTCTCACTATTTTATATGAATTGATAGTCTCTACCTCCAATTCGAAGAATTATTTTAATCCCTTAGTGAGTACTAGAATCCACACATACTACATACAGACCCGAGGATGGCTCAATCAATCCATATGCATCTATGGGTAGGTTCTTAATCAATTATTTCTCTAAATAATTTTTAGTAGTTAATTTAGCTTCAGATTTCATTTCAGTAGGCGATGAGCCTCCAGTGAAAGTTTCAGTTAGATCAAACTATTAACATAAACCCACTCAGTGATTCTAACTAATGAATGGTCAGGCCCGAGGATCGTTCGATCAACCTAACCATCATCAGATAGTACAATAGAGTCATTATATGATGAATGATAATTCATCATTTAAAGAGAACACCAGACGGATGGCGCCTGCAATGTAAATCAAAAATAATGGACCTATTACCATTCACCTTAATGGAGGCTATGATCCAGTTATCCTCATAACTAGCTCATTTTATAGATCTAATAATTTAAAAGATTTAATTAATTTAGAGAAGAGAGAAGAAGAGATCAATCAGTAGATCATAATTCTTTCACTGACTTCACCAAGTCACTTAATCGGATTAGGGTCATGCTGATCGAACTGGCACCTAGATCAGTCACATTGATCAATCTTAATGACATGGATTAATTTGAATCACTTAGCGATTTAATCAAGATATAATCTATCAAATTAACCAGGTAAGTGAGATTGATGGGAGGGTCTGCTAAGCTTGCCTTAGATACAATTGAAATGGTCAGGAAGTCGCTCCCAATTAAACACCACCGATCGAAATGTCAAACTTACCTTAGATACTAATTGGTTAACTAGTTTCAATTTGACCAGCCTAATGATTCGGATCCAACCACTGAGCCACAATCAAAGTCTATTTGGTCTAATCAAAGACATGAACTTGACTATTTACAACTATTGTATTGATTCTGGAGAAACTCTGATTTAATCTAATTCAATATTTGGTTAGATTTAATTAATTTTTCTATATAGTCTATTAACTCTTTGATTCTAACCTTAGGTCTAACTTAATTAAGAGGATCTGGTTTGAGCTAACCCATGCCCCCATATTTTATACAAATAACATTACATCTTTAATTCATAATTTTAGATCTAATCGATTCTTCACTTAATTCTCAATTAAGTTCAGCATCAACATGGATTAGGGTTTATGTTTGAAATAATTTTAATTTTTTATTTTATAAATAATTTATAATAAATATTATGCAATAATTTTTTATTTTGAAACTAGATCGACTCAGTCAACATTGAGCTAGCTACACAAGGAGATTGGGTCAACTCAATTCAAAATTGGATCAACTCAGTAATTGTACGAGCATGTTTCAGATCTAAAAAATTTTACATAATTTTAAAATAAAATCAATCATAAATATTTTTTTAGATCCTATCTAAACTTGTTATGATTCGAGATTTTATTTTCTCATGATTAAAATAATTTTAATCATATAAATTAGATATTTTATTTTTCATACAACTTTATATCACATGCAATAAACCTAAGATTTCAAGATCTAAAATTTTACAAAAAAATAAATTCTTCCTTTCGTGTTCTTCTTCATAGAATTTAATCACATGGCATCCCTATACGCCATAAGAGCATCCTATAGAATGAGAAGAGAGGGCCTTTAAACTCTTCTTACTCCTATGACCAGATGGCCTGGTGATCAACCCAATCCAAATACTTACTAATTGAATCATCTAATCTTTTCACATATCATATATATTTGAATTTAGATCTAATCTAAATTACATCAGATCTGATCACAATCTTAGATCACATCTATATCAGATCATAAATATCACATGCAATATATAAAATTAGATTTTATTAACGATCAGCACAAACTAGGATAACTTTTTCACTGTAAGGAGTAAACCTTACAGAAAGATAACCTTATATCAGTTTGTATGATCAATCATTAATTAAATTTAGATCTAAAATATATATATCAGATCTAAATAAAATTAAATTTTAAATTTAGTATGCACATATAACATGTCATAACAAACTTAGGCTCTGATACCACTGTTGGAGAACGTAGGCAATTTCATACATGTATTTCGAAATTTTTTCGAATAAATTACAGTGAAAGATAATTAATTAAATAAATTAATCTAACATGTATATGATCTAATCATTAAATTAATCTACTCTAAAATCTATGACATGATATGTTGCATATAAAATCTGAAATAATCATATGATAAAATCTGCATGTATGGATGTAAGCAGTAGATCATATCTACTTTTAATCTGATTTCAGAACTCAATATCTGAGCACGGATTGATGATCGTCACTACTGAGAGACATGGTAAAGATAATCTTTACTAGTTGCTTGCAGCCGCATATGCATCCAGCCTCTATGAGAAGTCCATTCGAAGCCCCAATCTGATCGATCTTCTCGAAAGTGCTAGCTCGTGTGAAGACCTTCTTCTTGACTGATCTAGATTTTTTTTCAAATATTTAAAATTTTTTTAGAGATTGAAGATGAACTTCTAGAGGAGATGAATATGTAGAAGAAAGATGGAGAAGAAAATAATTTTTTTCTTATTTTTTCTCTCTTCCAAAACCCTGAGGAGCAAACCCTAAAAAAATAGATTTTACGCACACCCTAAGAGAAAGGACTCTCCTTCTCTTTTCATGCCATGCACCCATTCCCAAGGACTTCTCACTGTGAAAGCCCTTTTCTCTAGCCTCTTACATACACAAAAGAGAGAAACAAACCCCTCTTTATAGGCATGTAATAAGTTGGGTGAAGAGTCCTAAGAATCTTGGACCTACCATAAGATGTCGCACCCTCTCTTAATTCTATGCCAAAATATGCCCAAAAAAATATGGGACATCTCTTCCCATATTTTTTTATGGTAAATTAGTTCTCTAACTAATTTATCATAAAAAATGTCTTCAAAATGTCATACACAAAAGGAGAAAAAAATAAGTTGGCATGTGGAGTGATTTGGATAAGAATAGATTCTCTTGATAAGGAATGTTTTGAAATCTAATTTCAAAACCTTCCTTTTATCAAAACTAAATCAAATTTGGACATGAGAAAGGAAGGGAGAAGACCTCTTTGTAATAAAAAATCTCATGCAAAAATCTCTTGAGCATGGAGAAAGTTGGCATCAAAGTGGGAGGCACATCGGGAGGAAGAGTCCAATCCTATATGGACTCTAGGTTTCCTTATTTGAATCTAAACCAAATCATATATGGTTTAGCCCAAATAAAATATATAAAATTTAATCTAATTAAGTTCATAATTTATAATTAAATATCAATAAATTAAAAATTGATTGAACCAAAATCTTGATCAAATCAGAGATATTTCTCTCTTAGCGATTAGGTCATCTCATAACCTAATCGGGTCAAACCTAATTGAATCTAATTCAATTAGATTTTATTTAATTCTTTTTGCTCAATCAAATTAAGTTAATCAATAATTTAATTACTAATTAATTTTTCATTAATTTACTAATACTTGATGAATAAATTTATTACAACTTTTGCATAAGGTTAATCATCAATCGAATTGATGATTAAGCCCTTGAACGATTTTCAATCGTTGATTAGCCATATGATCAGTTAGAAATTTTTTTTAAGTGTGATTTCATATGTTCGAACCTAAGCCAGTAGTACAGAAATAAATTTTTGAACCAATCGATGTAACCATCTAGCAATGGTGACCCGACATCCAGATAGATCGAATGATGGCGAAGCAACATTCAAGAACCTATTGGCGTATGGTTACTGTATAATTCATCTCTTTGATCCTAATACTCAAGGACAACCTAGGATTTAACTATCAATCCTAGATAAGTCATCCACATTGTATTTCAATCTTTCAAATTCATCACATGGATTATTTGGGCCTAAATTTTGCTAAATTAAAATACATTGATACATTAACTCCTACTAATTCACCGGGGTCAATCCCTTTTTGACTCACGTACCGACTTAACAAGTACTAACTGCATTCAAAAATCTTTCATCACTGAATTAAAAACTCAGTTAGTCCGACACCAAAGTACAGTAAGTTGCTTGTAAGTCACCATGATTATCTCAGGTTGGAGGGACACATACCCATATCCTTCGTAAGCTACCTTTGACAGCAGAGTGCTCCATAGTTGGTCATGTTCAGTGATGATGTACTCCTATATCTCATCTACATGCTATATCAGTGTCTCCATACCATTTGGTTACGAGGACAACCAACATATATGGCACACAATGACCTACACTTAATATCGCTATCATCCTACTAATAGTGTATCGTTTGGTCGTGAACCAATTTAAGGACTACGCGATAAATCTTTCTTTATCGATCAAAGTAATCCTAAGGACTTCATCACAACATAGGAGAAGATGTAATCTTCTGATAAAAAAAGTCAAATAATTTTTATTATTTATCAATTCATATATATTTATAATTAGCACAATCATCAAACGATTGGTTTTAGGACATATTTTCCAACAGTGTCAATCTGCTAATTGATGTACCACGTTATATGTATGACATGTCATCCACATCATTAAGCCTAGGATAGATTAAGATTCTGAGGAGATGGAGAGATGAAGATGGAGAGATAGGTTCTACAGTAGGAGGATTGAAGAGGGTGAGAGTTGAGGCTAGGGTTTCACTGATTTCCTTCTTCCTCAGTGATCCCTCAACCATATGTGATAAATTATAATAAAGTGCCAGTGGTCCTTTAAAAGTGTAGGTTTGAGGGCGTAGAAGCTTCAATATGATAGCGTGAGCAATCACCTTAGCAATACAGCACTGATTCCCTCTTCCTCAGTGATCCTTCATCGAGCCTCTATATTTGTGGTCCCTTAACGAGCCTCTCCTTTGGTGGTCCCTCATTGACCCCTCCGTTAGTGGTTCCTCATCAAGCTGTTTGAAGAACAGCCTAAGAAGCATTTTGCAACAAAAGACAAAGATGAATTTGATAATATATTAATCTCACTTTTTATTTCATTAATTAATTATAGAGCCTCTATATCTGTGGTCCCTTATCGAGCCTCTCTCTCAGTGGTCTCTTATTGACCCTTTGTTAGTGGTCCCTCATCAAGCTATTTGAAGAAAAGCCCGAGAAGCTTTTTGCAATAGAAGACAAAGGTGAGGTTGATATTATATTAATCTCATTATTCATTTCATTAAGTAATTATAGCTTTGTACTAGATTTGGGTGACAAGCAAGTGGAAATTATTAGGTTATTGCCCATGTTACATGTATCACACAGCATATGTCATATATGTTGTTTGGAATTCTTGATTATCTTAATAAATGGCATATTATTTTAATGAATGTCATAATATTATATTTACTAACAATAGGTAGTAGTGTGATTTTATATTATAGAATGGGAGATAGGTTCAACGTACAGATGCATCATGAGGGTACTTTTCAAAGGTATTCAAAAGTGACATATGTAGGAGGAAAGATTGATACATAGGATAACTGTGATCCAGATTTTATTTCATACTTCGAGCTGGTAGAAATGGATAAAGAGTTAGGGTATAAAAAGGTAATAAGAATTTGGTACAGAGTTTCAAATATGAATATAAGTGATTAGGGTATTAGAGAAATTAAGAGAGACAGTGAAGTGATGGAAATGATACCCATTGCACTTCAATATGGGACCATTGTGATGTATATAGAAGCTGTGGTTGCTCAGGCTTAAAAGATAAAAATACAATTAAAGTTATGGAGTCTGATCCTAAGGCTATGGTTATTGATATTATAGATGCAGCTGATGGAAGCAGTCAAGGGCAGCACTTGTAGGTAGTGAGAAGCCTATAGATGAAGATGATAATCCTGAGTATATGCCAATTGAGCCCAACAAATCTGGTGAGACTTTGAGTGATGATGAGCTTATGACAGATGATGAAGAGTATATACAAGTTAGGAATAGGAAGAATGATGTGAGACAAAAGAGCAGTACTAGATTTCATGACGATATTGGTTCAGGTGCTATTGGAGTAGATGTACTTCAACCAGATGCTGTTGGACCAGATGCAAGTCTACCAAATGAACAAGGAGCAGATGCACTACAGTCAGATTTTGAAATTGTCGAGGGTAATAAAGCTTCTCATTATACATAAATTCATGATCATCATAGTGACTATGAAGCTTTGGATGCTAAAGTCTTAACTCCATCTAGTAGTGAGGATGGTCAATTTGAATCTAGAAGTGAGAGGAGGGAAAGGCACACTTGCTACAATCCAAAGTGTGATGTTAGGGATGTGAAGGTTGAGCTAGGAATGAATTTGAGGGTCCTAAGGAATATAAGGATGTTGTTCAGAGATATACTATAGTAAATGGATACAATATTACATGGAAAAAGTGATAAGAAAAAGATGGAGGCCAAATATATGGATAAGTGTCGTTGGAAAATATATGCAAGCTGGATGCAAATCGAGAAGACATTTGTTATAAAAACTCTTCATAATGAACACAAATGTTGTAGAATTTTGAGAAATAGACAAGCTAATTCTGAGTGGCTTGCCAAGGAATACATTAACAAGTTTAGGATTAATCCTAGTTAGATTGTGAAAGAAATGAAAGCAGATGTCAAAGAAAAATATGCCTTAACTGTAACAAGGATACAATGTTATAAAGCCAAGTAAAGGGCATTGAACATAATTGCAGTTTCTCTAGAGGACTATTACAGTATGTTGTGGTCCTATGTTGCATAGCTAAGAAGGACAAATAAGAATGGGACTTTTAAGATTAAAGTTGATAGGCCAACTATTGGGGGCTAGCCATATTTTCATAGGTTTTATGTGGGATTTGATGCCCTAAGGAGAGGTTGGTTAGTAGGATGCAGGCCAATCATATAGGATTGGATGGTTATTTCTTAAAGATATTTCTAGGAGGTCAACTTTTTTGTGCATAGGAAGAGATGGAAACAATCAAATGTTTTCAATAGCTTGGGCAGTTGTTGAGGGTGAGTGTGAGAGTACTTGGACTTGGTTCCTAGAACTGCTGCTTGATGATATTGGAATTTGTGATGGCTATGGCTACACAATAATTAGTGACCAGCAAAAGGTACTTATCTTAATCCTTTTTTATTATTTTGCTTATGTTATGTTACTAATCTAACTAACATTGTTTGTTTTCCATAGGGTCTTCTTAATGTACTTAGAAAGTTAATTCCACATACAAAGCATAGAAACTGTGTCAGACATATATATGCTAATTGGAAGAAATATAATCCTGGCCATGCACTTAAAAAATAGTTTTGGGTAGCTGTACGAGCCACCAATTAAACAGATTTTAATGATGCTATCAAGGAGATGCAAGAAATATTAGAAAAGATTGTTGAAGACTTTATGAACCAAGGTCCACCATACTTTTATAAGGCATTCATTTGTACCTTTTCAAGATGTGACATTGTTGATAATAACATATCAGAGACTTTTAATGGTTAAGCAAGGCACAAGCATATAATAGATATGTTGGAAGATAAAAGGGTTGCATTGATGGAGAGTATGTATGATAAGAAATAGATGATGGTAAACTCAGATGACAATATATATCCAAAGAATAAGAAAGAAGTTAGAAGATGCTAATGTAGGATCCAGGGTTTGCATTCGAGGCCTAATGGAGAGTTAAAATTTGAAGTTAGACTTCTAGATGATGGGTATATTGTGAATCTCAATGAGAAGTCTTGCTCACGTAGATTGTGGGACTTAACTAGCATACCATGCATCCATACAATCTCATGCATCAATTGGATGAAATAAGATATTGATATGTATGTTGATAACTACTATATGAAGAGAAAGCATACTTGATGGCTTATCAGAATGCACTGCAGCCATTGAATGGCCAAAGGATGTGGTCCCAAGAGAAAACTGAGCCTATCTTTCCCCCTCATATCGAAAAGATACCTGGGAGGCCTAAAATAAATAGAAGGAAGGATAAGGATAAATCTACCAATAGAAACAAGCTAGCTATGACTGGACTACAAATGAAATGCAAGACCTACGGCGAATATGGCCATAACAAGAGAATATGCAAGCACCACGACCACTCTAGAGGATCTAGACCTCCGAAGCTTTCAGTATGTGTAAAACATATAACCTAAGATGACTTAAATTCCTACATAAGTCATAATGACTTTGCCTACTTCTTTGTGCTACTTACAGGTTAGGAGAAGAGGGAGAGCACAAAAGGATCAAGATGTAAGATCCACTTCTCAAACACCAATGCATGCAAGAAGGCCAAGAGTTTTGCAAAAACAAGGAGGGCAAAATCCAATTGCAACTGATAAGTGGAGGGTAAAATATAAATATTGCCAATTTGAACTCTATGCACTACATTGCTAAAATTTGATGTTTGCATCATCACTGGTTATGCAAGGTTATGGTGTACATCAATCTCTCGAGACTAGATTAAATTATCTTAAGGTAATGTCATTCATCATTACTATGTACTGAGGCTATATATCAACATTAATCCTAATCATTATATATCTTTATAATCCAAAGATGCCTGGAAGTACAATCATTCAAACTCTTGAGATTCTGAAGGCTCGAGCTCTATAGCTAGAGATGCTTCAATTACAAAAAAGGGTTCTGAATTCTCTAGACCTATAGCTGGAGGTGCTTCAATCACAGAGAGCTTTGAGGGTAGCCAAATCTCTTCATTAACTCAGACTCAGCCAAGTCAGGAAGAAAAGGAATGAAGTTGTACTGTTTGAACATTTTGTAGGAAGCAAAGTGTTGAAGTACTATTTCGAAAAAGTTTGATTTGCTAGTAGTAGGCTGTTCCAGTTGATCTGGACATTTTGTAATCAGCTTTTTTTTTTTTTAATTTTGGAATATGTAAGTTGTACTACTTTATATAATGACTTTTCAAACATGAATGACATGAAATTCTATTCTTTTCAAATTTGTTGGGTTTGCAAATTTGATATTTGCATATTGTAGTGGTTTAGGTTCAGTATCAATATGTCTTGTCCTATCAGGCCAAGACCTCGTCTTACTACTTTACATTATGATAGAAACTATGTAGTAGTTCATATTTAGTATCAGTATCAGCATTGTTGTTAGAGCTTGTTGTAAGGGTCTAGTTTTTCTGGAAGTGACCACATCACTTAAAATGAGTCAGATATATCTTCTCAAATTGTTGTAAGGCATTACTGCTTGTTAATTATCAATAGAATTAATTCTTTGATGTAATTATCAGCAGGATCCTAACCCCCTATTCACAGCCAAAGCCTTCTCTTCATTATTAAAGTTACGTCTTTGATGTAATTCTGTTACAGAATAGTTCCAATAGGTAATATATCAAAAGATCTCTCTGCTATTCTAGATTTTAAAATAGTTTCCACCTCAGACTTGGTAACAGGAGTCATAATAATATCTCTCTTTATCTTCTCACCAAAATATTTAATGTCTTGATCAGAAATATCACAAACATTTAAAGTTGTAATTAGATCACCACTTCTATAATATAACTAAAAATGGAAACATTGGCATGCCAGTCTGAAACGTTTATGGTCGGTGGAACACATGATAATGTGAGTTGCTAAAATAGTCTTAAACAACCTAAATCATAACACTGAGATATATTAAGATAACACAATATAATTCATCATTGTCCTTATATGAAATATCACTACAGATAAGGATCAAAACATGAAACATGTACTTCAATCACTACCTCACATGAACAATCACAAACTAAGATAAATAATGCTGAGGTTGCTTCTAGTTCATCCACAGCAACAGCCAGTATAACAGTAGTATTGTTATCCATGAGAATATAAGGGCCCTCTTCCTATATTTATCCTTCCTTCCCACTCATATTCCAACGCATTTCATTTAATTTTATCAAGTTTGACACCTCATTTCCATGTCATCATCGTAACGGCAAAATTCAATGTCGGTTGATGGCAAGCCAACATTGCAATGAAATGGATAGTACGCATATTTGATTAAAAGAATTAAAATATTATACTAAAATTGAAAATTTTCAAAAAATATAAGATGTTTTAGGTAATTAACCCTTTCTTTTTTTTCCTTCTTGCCTCCAAAGTATGTCTGCTGGGTGAATACTTCAATCAGACAATTAGACTTTTGTGTGTATGGTTGTTTTCAATCTTGCTATTGTTTTAGTTGAGTAAAAAGAACAAGATTCTACCTACTTTATTTCTTTTCTCTTTTTTTTTTTGATTCAAACAAGAGGTCTTTACCAGCCTGAATTTATTAAAGAAATTAAATATACAGCCAAAGGAAAAAATAGGAAAGTCTGAAAGGCTCAGCCAAAAAGTAAAACACTTTGGACCCAAAGGGTCCATAAACTAAAATTCGAAAACTGAGCCTAGACTTTGGTTGGAATGCTGTATTTCTTTTTAACAGCAATGCTTTGTGTATAGTTTTCCACCCATGACTTTATCTGTCTTCAGGAGTCCGCTAAGCTAGTCTTTTAAACCCCACCTTAATTTAGTGATTTTAAACATCTATAATGTGATGTTTGAGCATTCCGTTGTAGCAAAATGCCCAGTTCTAAAGGTGAGGAGGTGGCTTCATGTTGAAGAATTCTTATGTTTCATTTCCTCCATATGCACCACCAAAGCACTACTATTAGCATATCCATGGGTGCCCTCTTTTCTTTTTTCCGTATGTTTTTTCTCCATGTTGTCCACAACGTTTTGAAAGAATTCAGTAGAGGGGGAAGGGAGAGGATGGTGATGAAGTATTGCCAAACTAGATGTGAAAAGAAACATGAGATGAACAAGTGATCCTTCTACCAAAAAAAAAAAAAGACAAGTGATCCAGGTCCTCTTCCACGTTTACACGTGGAATAAAAGCCAGCAACGCCTCACATTTCCTTTTTTTCAGATTTTCTGCTGTTAGCAGTTTATTGTAGAAAGCAAAGTATTTGAAGACTTCGTGCTTTTCTAGCAGAGGCAATTTCCAATTGATTCTGGCTATATGGAATGATACTCCTCCACTAATGAAGAACCTGTAACTATTTTTAACACTGAATGTTTTTGTGCTGCTCCATCTCCACAAGATTTCATCATTCCCCCAGGTGAGAACCAGTTGATTTAGGAGGATACACAAGGTCTGAAGTTCTTCATTTCCCCATCTGCTAAGAAAAGAAATGGAGTTGGATCGAATATCCTCTATGTTCGTGAATTAATTCACCTACTAACATCCATTTATTATGCTAAAAAAATATAATTTGGTATTTATTGATCCATAAATTGATTTTGATGATTACAAAATATTTGAGGGAGATACTAATGATTATTTGTCATTGGAGTAGTTTAAAAATGTATTTCAAGAAAGCCAACAAATTTGGGCAAATGAGGATGCTTGGAAAAGGCCAAAGATTCAAATTTTTTAAGTTAGAGATAAGGATAATAGTTTTTAGAAGCTTCGAAAGCATTCTAATTGACCTCTATTACACCATAGGGCCAAATAGAGACTCAAGTCTTTGTTTCTCTATAGGACAAGGTGGTGTGCAAGTTGAAAAGAAACAAAGATTGAGTTAGCCGACTTGAATAAAGCAACAAAAATAAAGCTAAAGCTATGAAGTTCAACACTACTTATGTGGATGAAGGAGTCATATGCATCGGTGTGGTAGAAGTTGGAGCCTAACTCCTCCAAATTCTTCTTGTCAGCTGAAAGCAAGATCCTTTATAAGAGATCTCATGCTATTCACCAGCTCTCTAGCATGGAGTTTGATGAGGGTCGAATTATGGCTATGCATAGTCCCTACTTGACCTCAGCAGAGGTTGGGGCTTGCACTGAGCTAGATGTGGCAAAATGAGGTTGCTGAGAAGTGTACTTATTAGATGTATGTCCTAAAAATCAATCTAGTTGACTCGTTTATTCTTTCTAGGATATAGTTTTATATTTGACCTTATTATTTATTAATAAAATTGGGCAGTTTATTTTCATTCATGTTGTGTATGGGTCCATAAATCATTCAAAAAATTAATAAGATGATGACACATATTCTCAAGAGTTTAGAATTTGAGGCATATATCATTGATAATTAATTTTTAAATTATTTCTGATCGATGGATCATTACAGGGATGGTGATTGATTCGATAAGATTAGTGCATGGATCGCTTTCCTTTTGAATAGACGAGTCTCGAGTCTATAATAGGGGACACTAAGCAAGAGTATAAATAGTTGTTAGAGAATAAGGGTATCGAGCATGACCAATATGAGAAGTCACTTGAATGTTTACTCACTCATCAGTGATTTTTTCAATGTTGTAATAGTGTGATTAGTTCTTTAACCCATGGTGCTTTGGCTATTCACAATAAGATTGTCATAGTTTGACTGTACATATATTTGGTCCTTAGCCATATGAGTCTTTGCAATGTATGTTGGCTACAGTAGGTTCGTTGTAGAAGTAAGATATGCATCTAGATAATCGATCGATCCTAGTAGATATAGAGTAGTCCTATGTGATTTATAAGACTAAATTCTGAAGACCATAACCATGATAGTGTGAATAATGAAAAAATATTTTTATAAGATTTCATAATATAAATTTGAGTTGAATAAATCTTACATATGACAGATAATGAAATTTGATGAAATTTTTATAACCTCCATCTTATCGTGACTCATGATAAAGAACTGTATCATACAGTAACTATATTAGAGGTTCAATATCTTTCATTTTGCTTGATTGTCATTACATATTGCTAGACGTTATCAGTAGATTGTGAGATCAACAAAAATTATTTTGATGATTAATAATTCTCATTAGATGAGTTGAAATTATTTCAATCTATTGAAAGAAGTTTTAATGATATTAGTGACAAAGATCATAATATATCTCACTATCAGACAGAATAGAATCCATGGGATCACACACAAAAGAATTAGGTCCAAAATTTGAGATTGGGCTTGAAAAGTCCTAATCGAATTAAGATTTGTGAAATCTTAAAAGATTTTGGATTGTCATGCAGAACATAGTTAAACCCTAGATTCCCCATGCCACTAGGAGTCCTTATGCGATAAAAATTTTGATTTGGTCAAAGCATGCACCCAATTATTAATCATGCCAAGAGAGAGAGAGAGGGCACCATGACTTGAGTCCTCATCAAATAAGAATTTGAAGAATTAAAAGGGTTGGACTAAATCAAAAGGTTTGATTTGGTCAAAGCCTTATGGAATAAGGACTCCTTTCCGATTTGAGATTTGATCTCATGTTAAAAGCCCAATGCCAACTCATTAAAGCCTTTCCTTTTATTGTGCGCCATGTCTTATGTTAGGAAAGTCCTCAATGTAGAGAATAACTTGAGCACCCCTTGGTTTCATGCCTAGAGAAGGATTCATGCCCACCTTTTTGTGAAGGAGGTTCCTTGTGCACCCCATTCCTTGCATAACAGGGAATTTTAATCTATACAAAACTCTACACGCTTAAGGGTTTTGAACACATGAAGAGTTCATGCCTATAAAAACCTTAAGGGGCTTCAATGTGTTGGGGTAAGAAAGAAGGCTGAAATTAGATCCCTCTCCAGAATCTCATATCCTCTCCTCTCTTCTCTCTCATGACCATAGGTGGGATGCCCAAAGGATTGGGCAGCTTGCAAAATTTTTCTCTCTTTCTTCTTACATCTAGCGATCAAAAGTTTTGTTAGATGTATGTCCTAGAAGCTAGATTAGCTAATACATATACACATTCTAGGGACATAACTTTATAATTAAAATTTTGAAATGAATAAAATTTTGATTTTTTTTATTCATGTTGTGTTTAAATTATGTCCATGAATCATTCGAGAAATTAACAAATGATGACATGTATTCTCAAGAGTTGAAAATTTAAGGCACGTGTCATTAGTGGTTGATTCCTAAATACTTTCAATCGATAGATTATCACAGGAATGGTGACTGATCTAGATAGATCAATATAGGATCGCTTTTCTTTGTGGATAGATGAGTCTCGAGTCGACAGTGTGGGGATACTGAAGCGAGAGTGTAGGTGCTTGATAGAGATCAAGGGTATTGAGCATGACCAACATGAGAAGTTACTAGAATGGCTACCTACTCGTCAGTGACTTGCTCAAAGTTGCAGTGGTGTAGATAGTTCTTTGACCTGCGGTGCCTCAGCTGTTCAAAGTGAGGTTGATGTAGTTTGACTATATCAACATTTGGTTATCTAGCCATTTGGAACCTTGAGGTTTATATTGGCTATAGTAGATCTATTGTAGGAATAGAGTGTGCATCAAGATGAGATCTGTCGATCCTGGTAGATAGAGAGAGATTCTATATAGTTCATAAGACTAAGTTCTAAAATTCATGGCTATGGTAAGTGAATGATGGAAAAAAAAATTCATAAGATTTCACATCAACTCGAGTCGATTGAATCTGACATATTATGGACGAACGGATTTGACGAGTGATTCTTGACGTGCATCTTGTCAGAACTCACGACAGAAGAATCAAACTACATGGTAACTGCACCTAGAGGTTCAATATTTAGTTTTATTGAGTTGCCACAATATACTGCTAGGTGTCGCTAGTAGATCGTGAGACTCATCGAGCATCATCTTGATGATCGATGATTTTTGATGGGCAGAATTAGAATCGTTCCAATCTATTGAAAGAAATTTTGATGATATTATGATAGAGATCATAATATATCTTACTATCAAATAAAATAGAACTTATGGGGTCATACACAAAAGAATTTTTATCCGATCAGATGGTTGATTAGCGATTATGAATTGCTATTCGGTCTAATCGTCAATATGATTGATGATTAATCCAGTGCAAGAGTTGCAATAAAGTAATTCGCTAAGAGTTAGTGCGTTGTAGGAGGATTAATTAGTAATTGGATTGCTAATTAGCTCAATTTGATTGAGCAATGGAGCTAAAATCAGATCTAATTGAATTAGATTCAATTTGATTTGGTTTGGATTTGATTAGATCAAGTCTGATTGAGTTATGAAATAATCCAATTGCAAGAGAGACCAATTTTTGATTTAATCAGGATTTAGGTTCAATTAATTTCTAATGGGATTAGAATTTTATTAAGGAGATTGAGCTCTAATTAGATTAGATTTTCTATTCTTCCTAGGTGCAACCAAATTAGATTTGATTGAGTTTAATTGTAGCACCAAGAGAAGTCCTAATCTACAAGGACTCTTTTTCTTCCTTAACGGCATCCCCCGATGCACGCCAAAATGAAAAGGGGACGTCCACCTCTATTTTTGTGTGAGAAAACTCATGCTAATTCCCTCTCCACATTCCCCCTTCTCCAGTTTTAGATAAGGATAGGTTTAGTTTAAATTTGAATTCAATTTGAATTGATTTAAGATTGAATTTGATCTAATTCTAATCCTATCTAACCACTTGGATGCCAAACCATAAAACCTCCTCTCTTTTGTGTGAAAAAAAAAATGATTCACTGTGAGAAATAGTTTTTCACCATGAAAAACATCTAAAAAGGGCGGCGCCTTAGAGGAGAGGGGGTGTGACATCTGGTGAGGGGTGGTAGGCTTCTTTTTGGCATTAGAAAAATAGAGGAGAGGTGTCTCCTCTTGGGTGTGAGATCCCTAGGGTTCCATCTAAGATTTTGGAAAGAGAAAAAGGGTTTTCTCAAAAAGATTTTTCTTCTTCCTCCTCCACATCTTCTTCCTCCCTATTCTTCCTCCTATGTTCCTCTTCAAGATCTGAGAGAGTCTGAGATATACGAAGAAAGAATTAGATCAACCATCAGAAGATGACTTCTGTAAGGGAGCTAGCACCCTGATGAAGTCAAAAGCCTTTGATCGGATCGTGGACTTTGTGTGGATACCCATAAAGGTCAGATGTATGTGTGCTTATAGAAACCTCATTGGATTACCACGATCATCAAACAGCAAAGATCATTGACTCTCACAATGGTATGGAGATTGGATCTCCAGATTTTTGTTATAATTTAAACCTGATTTTAATTTCAACATCTTAAATCTTGCATGTGATCGATCCTATTGCATGTAGATTAGATCTACTTCATGCATGTTAGATAGATTAAAGAGTTTAATCTAGATTAGATTTTATTCTGTCATGTTCATATTTTTAAAAAGTTAAAAACTACATGTTCTGATTTCTATATGCATGTTCTCGAATGTGCGACATCCTTCAGGTGCACGATCAAAGGTTGCAAAGAGAAGGTTGCATCTAATTTTCTTATAAAGAAAATCAAAATGGTCTAGGGAGAGTCTTTGATCTTTTTTGTGTGGATACCCGTAGAGACCGGACGATTGTACGGCTTCGAAGAATTATAAAGACATCCACGATCATCAGATTATGGTGAAGAACTATCCGCACAAAGGTAAAGATCAGATCTTCTTTTTTTATTTTAATCTTAATCTTAACTATAAGGAATCTTGGTGTTTTAGAGATGCGGTCTCTTGCATGCATATTTAGATTAAATAATTTTAATCTCTTTTTCTTTTCACTGTATGTTAATTTTGTATCTTGCATGCAACCCTAATTTCCTACAAAGAGTATCAAAGCCACCCTCATATGATTAAGATTAGGATCTTGATCTAAAAATTATTGATTTTGATTGCTGATTTTTGTGGTTCTGTTACTATGATGATTGATCACAAGCGATCAAAATCATGAACCGAATGATCAATAGATCATTTAACAGCATGCAAATCAATTATGTTCAGATCTAAATTTTATTTTTCATAAATTAGATGCATGAGGTGATGATCATGGATAGATCCTTTTTAGATCTGTGATGTGTTCTATGACATAATCATGGTGTCTACGAGCACTATTAAATTTATGTATTTGGAGACCTATGTATCTCATTAGATTAGATCTGATATTTTGTAACTTAGGTGCCTACGTGCATCATATGATTTATATATTTGGAGACCTGTGAGTCTCACTAAAAGGGTTGTAATAATTGTTATTACTTTTGATCTTCTGGGTTGTATTCTGTGATGAGTTTACACATCAATAGTTGATTCAATTGCAAGCCTATTGCACATGATGAATGCAGATCGAGTCGAGCAGTTGATCGATGATAGATCAAGAAGTTGTTCATGATCGGATCAAGGGTGCTCAGGATCGGATCGAAAAGTTGAAGATGATCAAACCTATTGACAAACATGTGCTTACAATAGTGACCCTAAGACCCGATTCTAGCTCAGTGGCTTGAGCCTAAATCATAGATCCATGATTATCACTAGTTATATTTTTAGCTGATTAGTTATTTGCATGAGATATAAATAATTAAAAATTAAATGAGACTTAAATTAAATCTCCTTGTATATATTAAGTCAAGTGGTCTTCCACCGTTGTAGATGTGCAGGCATCCTACTGGTGTTGACTATTCTCGGTTGGTTACAGTGGTTCAGTTGCATCAGAAAGATGCAACCACTCTATTAGAATGAGATGTTGCAGAGTAAAGATAGGGTTGGATCCAATAAATGTTAGTTGAGGGATCCAGTGATAGCTTTGCATCTGCATTTGAATGGTAAGTTTAATTTAACTAAGGAGTGAGGTCAATAACTGTCAGGTAAGGCTAACATAACTTAGAGGCTGGATATTGCTGTAACATGCTCGAGAAGCATTGGATAAGAGTTGTCCACGTATTGGTTCGCATATCATCAATAACTATTAGATGAAGTGTGCATAGATCGGTGGGACCATAGTGCTTACTTAAAAATTTAGTCGTAAAGAATTTTTATTTCTCTACCTAGAAGTATAAGAGATTCAAAGAAATAGTGGAAGATATTTTTATTTTAAAAGATCCTAAAATAAATTTTAAAATCAAGTAATATCTAACTAGAATTTTTACTTTTTGTAGTTCACTATGTCTACTTCAAACCCTCTAGCCTGAATCCTCAAAATCAATCATTTAATAGGAACTAACTACAAAGACTGGCTAAGAAACTTAAAAATTATTTTGAGTTTCGAAAAGCTTAGCTATGCACTCAACTAGGAATCCCCTATATTGCCAAATCATCAAACCGCTAATCAATGGGAAGCGATGGATAAATAGACAGATGATGACAATAAAGTCAGGTGCTATATTTTGCTGTGGATATCGAATGAACTTCAACGTCAGTATAAGAACACAAAAACTACCAAGGCCATGCTGACTCACCTGCAAAAGTTGTATGGTGAGCAGAGTCAATCTACATGCTATGAGGTGTCCAAGAGGCTCTTCAATGCCAAGATGCGTGAAGAACAGTCTGTCCATGATCATTGTTTGATAATGATTAAGGACTTGCAGAAGCTTGAGAAACTTGACATGATCATACATAAGGAATTGTAAGTAGATGTGATCCTGCAATCCCTTACTAATTCATATGGGTAGTTTATAGTAAACTATCATATGAACAAAATTGATTGCACCTTAGCTGAATTGTTGAACATGTTGGTGACTACTGAGGGGATCTTAAAGAATTTAAGGGGCATGATTCTCAATATGGAGCAGACTTCTACTTCCAAGAGAAAGTTTACTTAGAAGAAGAAGAAGTCAGTGAAAAAATAAAAGTCTGAGAGCAAGCCAAAGAAGAAAGCTCCTAAGAAAGCTGTTAACAAAAAAAAATATTTTTACTGTAATGTTGATGGCCATTGGAAAAGAAACTGTCCTATATATCTGGAAAGCCTGAAGAAAAGGAAAGAAGACACACCTTCAGAAGATATGTCAGATCTACTCATTATTGAAACTAATCTTATGGTTTCTTCTACTTCTAGTTGGATCATCGGCTCTGATTTAAGTGTTCACTCATGGACTTCAATGCAGGGTCTAAAAGAAAGTGAAGACTGAGGGAAGGTGGAGTGACCCTTCGGATTGGCAATAGGGTAAGAGTTGCTGCTATGGCCATAGACACTAATCCTTTATGATCATTGTATGGATTTAGTTTGATAATTAGAGACTGCTATTATGTACCAATTATTAGCAGTAATTTGATTTTTATTTCATCATTAATGCAGGATGATTATATTTTTAATTTTCGTAAAGACTACTATATAATTTATTTTAAAAATAAATTAGTTGCATGTGGTTTTATGATTGACAGTCTCTATCACTTACGTATAGATGTATCTATGAACATATTTGTGCAAGTAGTGAGTGCATAAGATCTAAGAGATCTAGAGATGATATAATTAGAAGTATGCATGGAACCTCAAGCTGGTCATATTAGAGAGGTCAGAATAAACAAATTGGAAAAACATGGGCTCCTTAGCTCATTAATCTTTGAGTCGTATCCAAATTGTAAATCTTGCCTTCAAGGAAAGATGACCAAACTACCTTTTATAGGACATGGGGAGAGGACCATTGAGATATTTATTCTAGTACATACTGATATGTGTAGTCCATTTGATATGCAAATTAGGAGTGGTTATCTTTACTTCATTACTTTTATCGATGTCTATTCATGGTATAGGTATGTGTATCTTGTAAAACATAAATCTAGAGTCTTTAAAAAGTTCAAAAAATTTAGATATGAAGTAGAGCAGTAAACTAAAAAATCCCTCAAAGTTCTTTGATCAGATCAAAGAGGTGAATATCTTAGTAAAAAATTTTAAAATTATCTCAAAAAAAATGATATAATCTTATAATAGACTCTTCCTAATACACCTCAACTCAACGGAGTGTTGGAGAGGAGAAATAGTATTCTATTGGATATGCTCCGATCAATGATGAGCTTCATTGATCTTCTCTTATTTCTTTAGGGTATGCTTTATTTTCTGTAATTTACATACTGAATAAAGTTTCTTCTAAATTTATTCCTATTACGTCATATGAGATGTGACATGATAAGAAACTGAGTCTTGATCATCTCAAGATTTGGAGATGTCTGGCCCATGTCAAGCAATAATAGACAGATAAGTTAGAGGCTAGGTCTATGAGAGCTCATTTTATTGGATATCCTAAAAAGTCTCTGAGATACTACTTTTACTTCTCTGAGAATCACAATATGATTGTGAGTCAATACGTTATATTTTTGAAAAAATAATTTATCCAGGATAGAAGTAGTGGAAGAAAAATTGAGCTCGAAAAGAGAATCTCTCACTATAAAAAAAATATATATTAGCGATGGCTTTTGGCGACGGCAATCAAGCCATCGCTAATAGAGCTCATTACTGATGACATGTTACGACGAAAATCTATCCCGTCACTAAAAAGATAACCACTTATTAGCGACAGCTTATTTGCTTATTAGCGATGGCAAAGCCATTGCTATAAATTTAATTTTAAATATTAACTATTAGCGATGGCTTTAACGATGGAAATTAGCTGTTGCTAATAGTTTGCCCTAAAATCCTCTTCGAATCTCCGATCGCCCGATTCCTCATCCACCGTCGCCCCTTAAACTGCTGCCTCTGTCCCCAATTTTTGCCCTCTGCATCACCGAAGGCCACATTGCTGTGCCTGAAACCCCTGCCACCATCCCCTCCTTGGATCCAACATCCTTGCATCAGATCAGTGGTCACCGATCCCGTGCCGGCCCTCCCCATTCTTTCCCACCTCCTGCCTCTTCCTCGGTGCTGTTGGATGCTCACCAGAGCCCCATCCCGATGCCCCAGCCTCCCCCCTTCTTCTTGGCCTCCCGTATTCTTCCTCCGCTGCCATCTTTGCATCGGATCGGGTGTCCCTACGTTGGATGAAGCTTCTCCTCATCGGATCCCCCATCCCAAGACTCCCCCCTTCTTCCCCCACCGCACCATCGAAATGCCGCCGCTGGAGGCCACCATTCGCAGTCCCCCATTGCCTCCTCTTCTTCCTTGCACCACCAGGTGACTTTTAGCAATGGTGATGGTGACGATGATGGAACCATCGCTACACACCATTTCCTTCTCTTAATTTTTTTAATATTTAAATTTATATTTATCAGATTTATTTAAATTTATAATATTTAATGTAATTTGTACATGGAAAGTGCATTCTCGATCATCAATAAGATTCAAATGAGCATCATTGCCATATGAAACCTCGCATCCAGTGGTGCTCTTGGGAGGTGGAACCACTTCGAAGAGCTCTTTGGTGAGAGTAGCCCCACTGCCTTCGACGATAGTGGTTCAAGGTCGAGCCGCCACTGGATCCACTTTGGTCGGCTTATCTACTCCAATGGAAATAATATGGGCCGGTCTGATAGGGTTCTGCTGGACTCAGACCTCATATTTTAAAAGTTTCTAGGGCCTAAGCCTGGCTCGAAGCTCAAAAAAATTTTCGAGCCATGCTCAGGCAGGGGTGCGGTCTAGTCCAGTCTGACTAATTTGTAGCCTTATTTACAATGCTTCTCAGTACTTTAGAACCTTCACGGTGGGTTTTGCCTTTGTCTGCATGCTAGTGTGCTAGCACGGCCTAGTCGTTTGGCACGTCCCAAGTCTACATACGTGGGACACACATCTCGACCCTCTCCGTTTGCAATACTACTTGATACTTTGGAACCCCCTACTTAAAAAAATTTTAAAAATATTGCATTGCATAGAATCATAGATCCATCTTTGGATTAATGTATACATTCTACGGCGTCCATACATTGATATATTTTTGTACAGATAGAAGAATTATGTATATTGATCAATTGATTGTCCAGTATGGATAGTTTGAAAAATATAATTAATTCTATAGGTCATTACAGTAATCAAACAATATGATGAAGGTTTGAGAAAAATTTTGAAAAGTATTTTTTTTTTAGTTCTTCTCACACATCTTACGTCATGTGGGAGAGAACTAAGGGAGATACTGTCGAAATTTTTTTCGATCTCTATTGCATATAATTTGATTACTGTACTTGACCTATAAAATTAATGCAATTTCTGAATAGGATAGGACATTCTATACCTATTAGTTAATGGTAGGATGCAATTATTATATAAGCCATTCAAAATATTAAAATAATCATTTAGCAATTGCCTTTTATTTGTATATGTAGAATCCTTAGGTAGTGCACCATAGATCGTAGTTGGATGAACCATCGAGTAGTCGATGAGACAATTTATACTAAATACAAGGAGGGTGTATAGTACTTCTATGAGTATGCTTTTGAGAATGCGACACTCTTACATCAAGGGTGGGCTCGTTGCTCTTATAAGAGATGTGGCAATAGAGAAATACTTAATAGGGATACAATGACTATCCATTTATATAGGAATGGATTTATATCCAACTATAAGCATTGGTACCTGTATGGAGACACGTGGGAGACAGTTGTAAGGGTTAAAAATGAGTAGGACACGGACACAGATAGAATAGTAAACAAGATTATGGATGTTGCTAGTCCTGAATTTAACTAGGATGTGGAGGACAATCCAGAAGCTGATAGTGATGATTTCTATCATATGCTGAGAGATGCTGATGAACCACTATGGTCGAAATGTGAAACACATACTGTATTATTGGCTGTGTTAGAGTTACTAAATTTGTAGGTCAAGTTTAATATGATGGTCAACTGTTATGATAGAATGGTAGTAATCATAAAGAAAATACTACTGAAGGATGAGAAGCTTGTTGGAAGTTTCTATGCTTCAAAGAAAATGGTGAAAGGGTTAGGCATGGGATACAAGAAGATAAATGCATATTGTAATGATTGCATGCTTTTCTATAAGGAGGATCAATCAAAGAGCTCATGTAACATATGTGGTGAAAGTCGATTTAAACCAAAGCTAGAGGGTAGAAATCAAAAGGATATACCATACAAGATTCTTCGATGCCTGTCCCTCACTCCTAGGCTTTGAAGGCTTTACTTGTCTAAGAGTATTGTCAGTCAAATGAGATCGCACAAAGAAGGAATTCATGAGCACTCTAAGTTGATGACTCATCCATCAGACAGTGAGGCATAAAAGAAATTTGATGCTTGCCATTCTTTATTTGCTCAAAAAATATGCACTATCGGACTAGATCTATCTACCGATGGGTTTATATGATTCAGTCATGTAGTAGCTCTTTATTCATGTTGGCCAGTCTTTAGTACTCTATATAATTTATCATCTGAGATGTGCATTAAAGAATATAACATCTTTCTTACATTAGTCATTCCTGGACCACGACATCCTGGTCAGAGCATTGATGTATATTTAAGGCCTCTTGTTGATGAGTTAATTTTTTTATAGTCTGATGGCATACATACTTTTGATGTATCAAAGAAGCAAAATTTTATGATGAAAGTCACATTAATGTGGACCATTAGCAGTTTTCTTACTCATGAAATACTGTCAGAATAGAGCACTTATGGAAAGCTAGCATGTCTCTATTGCATGGAGAATACAAAAGTATTTCAACTTAAGCGTGGTCGTAAGCCCTGCTAGCAATTTCTTCTCGAACATCGTCCTTTTCAAAAGCAGTGGGACAGTTTCAGAAGGAATAAAGTAGAGAAGGATAAGGCACCCCCGTGACTCAGTGGTATGGAAGTATTTTAGAGGACATTCCAACTGGACGAAGTCCAGTTTGGCATACTACTTGATAAGAAGAAATCTCAAAAGTTCGGTAGAACTCATAACTAGATAAAGCGCAGCATTTTCTAAAACTCATAATAGTGTCATTTTGTTTAAGTGCTGATAATTTGATAACAACAATTGTATGAAGCTTGATCCACAGCACGGGCTTATTGAAATCAAATATGGATCAAAAGCATATGTCAACGTCCCCTTTGTGCTAGCTCAACAAGTTGTTTAAGTGTATTACACTCTTTTTTCATCAAGGAAGAGAGGAAGGAAAGATTGGTGGGCTATATGTAAAGTTAAGTCTCGAGCCATTCATTACGAGCTCGAAGAAGAAGAGTCCCATTTACCAGAATGCTTTCAGGAGAATGAAACATTAGGAGTTTATCAGTATTTAATAGATACAGAGTTGGATGCTCTAGAAATTTTCCTGCATTATGGCCAACATAAGGAGGTAGATCATACTGAATTTGTTTTTAAGAAGAATCCTATCCAAGAAGGTGAAGAAGAAAAAGAAGTAGAAGAAGAGGAGGAAAAAGATAAATCGAAAGAAGAATTCGAAGGGTACCAAACATCTGAAGAGGAAGATGAGAGTCAACCCCAGGAAGGAAGGAGTCGATCTCAAGGACAAAGGAGTCAACTCTGACATGCTGGAGAAGACTGACACGCAACAGGAGTCCACCCCAAGATAGATGGAGCCATTTTTGAATAATTTCAATTATTTTATTTTCTTTTCATACTTATCTTGCATCATTTCAATTATTACATTACTTGTCATATTTATATAATTAATCCATGAATTTATTTATTTTTATTTTCATAGATTACAGGATGAGTTCTCCTAGAGGTTGGAGCCGTGCTAGCCGAGGAGAGAGCTCTAGAAGAGAGAGTTTTTGTGCAGACAGCTCATATGGTTCTATAGCACCCGCACCATGCGATAAAATCTAACACTAGAAATTCTCCATTAGGTTATTTTATTGTTTACCATCTGATATAACATTCTTTATGATCTTTTGCTACTCTCAGGTTCGGATAATGTGGCATCACCATTGACTCCACGGTCACATGGAGTAGCAGCTAGGTCTGAGCTTTAGCACCATGGTAGAGGATCCATCCAGCTTGTGGCACCTCCAACTCGATCAGAGGATAGAGAGCTAGTACACATTCGAGCCACACGTAAGTACTAGATCTTCGAGCAATATTTTTAAAATTTTTTTATCATTTTAGAATCAACATTTATTGTTCAAAATCAATTTTATAGGATATTTAAGGAGCCTGGGGTGTCTTGTGTCATTATCAGGATCGTCCGATGATTGATGTCGAGCCTGGTGAATGAGTTCTCGAATTGGCTGTCGTGAGCTCGTGACGCTGCATGGGAGATGTTCCTGGTAAGTCAAAGGTGTTAATTTTTAAATTCGCAGTATGTTTTATTGATACATGCTATCCTTTATTTGTAGTCATACTATCGATTCAAGACTCCTCGGATGAGGAGACTGGCCGTCGGACCTTCAAGAAGGTCGCCACACGTCGACTCCGTGATGGGCTATATCATCTTTGACAGTCTGCCATTGAGTTCTCTAGTTCTAAGTCACCATCGGACTGGAAGTCTTTCACGAATCACTGAATGTAGGGTGGACATTTGGGAGGCCCTCTATGACCAGTGGAGCAGTAATGAGTACTTCGATAGACGGCAGAGGATCTGATAGAATCGGGCCGCCCAGTAAGATCTGATCAAGCACACTGGCAGCTCTGTTGGCACACATATCATTGCAGATAGACTAGTAAAAATTTTATATTTATATTAATCCCATATATGATCATATGTTTATTTTTATTAATTTAATTTTATTATTTATTGTAGACACGATGGTTAGATCATGTACCACGCCAACTGCAGTTGTGAAAGGCTACACACCAGTCTAGGAGGATTGGTGATTACTTAGATTCTAGATCTAGCTGAATTACGATAATTTAAAAGATTATTTATTAATTTTTTTATATATAGTGATATGTATATTAGCACTAATAAATTTTTAAACCGTATAGGTGAATTATGCAAAGCACCTCGTAGCGCAGCATTGTGAGGACTCATCCTCTCAATCCCTTCTTGACCTCGAGATATGGCTTAAGGCCATCGGAGGGGTTAGTAGGAGCCGGATCATAGGGTTCGGGCATAGTTTCGACTCTCCAATAGCTCACTAATCTTCATCATCCTTCTCTCAGGCCTTGACAATCTAGACATGAGGTGATGCACATGTTGAGGAGGTCGTGCGGAGGCTTTTTTACCAACAACCTCAGAGCTTCCAAGATGCCATCTGTGATACATTGTTGAGATTCTCTAGGATCTATATCTATGAGATTAGCTGAGCTCGTTGTCACAGCCATCACAGTAGATAAGTCAAGTAGTATTAATAAATTTATTTACTTATTTTAAATTTTTATATTTAGAAGCTTCACATAGTTAAACTTGAGTCAAAGAAAGGGGATCTAGGGGTCAAAAGTCAATCTATCCATCCGATAGATGGGATGAAGATGCAAATATATCTGTATTATCGAATAAGACGTGTAGAAATAATCCATTTGAGAATCAAAAGAGTATAATGAAATATGCCTCTCGTTCCAGTTTAGGCTTGAGGCAGAAGGAAGGGGTATCAGGAGGTCAAAATTCAATCTAACGATCCGATGGATGGATCGAAGGTGTCTATAGCTCCGTATCATTGAATAGAATATGTATGAATAATCTATTTGAGAATTAAAAAAGTATATCGAAATATATCCATTCATGCCGGTTTAGGCTTCAAGTCGGAGGGAGAGAGTACCCGGAGGTTAAAATTCAATTTAACCATCCGATGGAGTACTGGCTGGAGGTGTCTATAGCTCCGTATCATCGAATGAAATATATAGAAATAATCTATTCGAGAATCATATCATATATATAAATACATCCCTCCGTAAAGGTTTAGACTTGACGCACATCAACTACTTTAGTTTTACAATTTCAATTAATTAAGTTCTAAAGTTATTAACAATATTTTATTTTTCTTCATTACAAAATATTGGGACATCCAGCTTTCATCCATCTATTACTGCAGAGGATGTGCAGGAGCAAGAGGAGGAGGAGGAGGATCTTTATTGATTTTTTTTAGCTTTGATGTAATGTATTTGATATTTGAGCAACATTATTTGTATAATTTAATTTTGATATAATATATAATATTAATTTTTTATTTATGATGGTAATAATTAATTATTAGTTATTATAATATCCATAAATATGTTGAAAAATATGTTCCAAAGCTAATCATCAGTCTATTGATGATTGTGCTCATTCTTGTAAATTGTATATGAATTTTTATTAATAAAAATTATTTGATATTTTCATTACAAATTGTCTATCTTATTTTGAACTCTTATGTTGTAATGAAGTGTTTAGGACTATAATTAATCGATAAAGAAAGATTTATTATTTAGTTCTTAAAATATTCATGATCAAATGATATACTGTTAATAGGACGATAGCAATATCGAGTATAGGTCATTGTGTGCCATATGAGTTGGTTGTCCTCTTAATTAAGGAGTATGGAGATACTGTTATAGCATACAGATGAAATGTAGGTGTACATTCGCATCGAACGTGACTATTTATCGAGCACTCTGCTGTCAAGAGTAGCTCGTGAAGGGTATAGGTGTAAGTATCCCTTAAATCTGAGACCACTATGGTGACTTGTAAGTAACTCACTATACTTTAGTATCAGACTATCTAAGTTTTTAATTCAGTGATGGAAGGACACTGGATGCAGTCAAGTACTTATCAAGTCGGTGTGTGAGTCAAGATGGAATTGACCTCCTCTGAATTAGTCGGAGATATGCATCAATGTATTTCAATTCAGTAAAACCTTGATCAGGGTAATCCATATGATAGATTTGAAAGGTTGAAATACAATATGGTTGACTAAATTAGGATTGACAGTTAAATCCTAGGTCATCTTAAGCATTAGGATCAAAAGGATGAATTATACGGTAACCATACGCCAGTAGGTTCTAGAATGTTGCTTTGCAATAATTCGACCTATCCGGACGTCGGGTCACCATTGCTAGATGGTTACATCGATTATTTTAGAAAGTTGTTCCTATGCTATTGGTTTAGGTTTGAACCTATGGAGTCACACATATTAGAAGATTTGGTCAGATCTGATAGCTGAAAAATCCAATTGGATTGTGACTCTGGTGGGAGTCCCACTGAGATTGGACTCTAGAGGAGTCCCACTGACATGGGACTCTACTATTAATGAAGAATTAATTAATAATTAAATTATTAATTGACTCAATTTGATTGAATAAAAAGCTTGAGATCAAGTTTAATTGAATTAGATTCAGTTCGACTTAGATTGGGTTTGATATGATCAAGCCTAATTACAAGAAAAATTTGATCCAGATTCAATCAGAGTTTTGACTCAGCTAATTCCTAATTGGATTAAAAATTTATTGAGATAATTGAGTTTCTAATTAGATTAGATCCATTTCTATTATTGGGTTCAAACCAAATTTGATTTGGATTAGAATCAAATTAGAAATGAAGAGTCCCAATCGACTGGGACTCTATCCTTATCTCTTGCGCCACACCTGAACCCATGCCCATATCTCCACGTCAAATTGGATTTGGCTTGACCCTTTTGGCATTAAAGGAGTGGACCCAGTAAGGGTGGGCAGCAATGGTTGATGAGTCATAATTCTATCTCCTGCCTAATTCGAATACGATCCGAATTAGAGATAAGGTGAATACAAGGAAAAGAATTTTTCAAACAAAGAAAGAAGGAGGTGCCAAATTGATTTTGTCTTATTTTTTCTAGAGAGTTTTTAGGTATATGAGATATCAGATCTCCTTCCCCACACCAACTTTCAAATCTGGAATTTTTTGGATGCCCAAAAAGGTTTGTGGCGTGGTGATTGTGGCACCCTTCCTTGGATGAAAACCCTAATCCCAATTCTATTTAAAGGGGTCTCCTCCTCTTGGTGTCCCATCTTTGATTCTCTTGCTAGTGTTTTTGTTTCCAGAGCTTCTCCTCCTCTTCTTCTCTTCCTCTGATAGATATCCTCTTGCTTTGGAGTATCCAAAGTATTTGAAGAAGAAGAAAGAAATCAGCCATCGAAGTTCCTTGCAGGCTAGCACCTCCAAGGACTCTGATCTGCACCAGTCTTCGTGGGAATTTTTTGTAGAGGTCAGACAACTTCATGTGGCTGTGAGTGATTTGAAGGACATCTTCTCTAAGTGTTGGACCAGCGAAGATCAAGATCTCCTTAGTTTGATAATTGTTTCTAACCTATCTTGATCGTATTGTTAGATCTAATAGTTAGATCTTCATGGCAGCATCGATTAAATCGATACAAGTTTTTATGTTCAGATCTAAAGTACATCTTAATTCATATTTTTTATCATAATATGATAATCTAGATTAGATTTTATACATGTGATTTAGATTAAATAGTTTAATCTTACTCTTTCGCTGCATAAAAATTTTAAAATTACATGCATAGCACTACCTATGTTTCCATCAATTGGTATCAGAGCCATGATTATTTTGATATGATTTATTATGCCTTTAGATCTGATTTTATGATGTTAGATCTAATTATTTATGATTTAGATTAGATCTAAATATATTTATTTTTAGATTTAATTTTTATCTTATTAGATTGATGATTTGAGTAGTAAAGTACTCAGATTGGGTAATCACCAGGCCGTCCGATCGTAGGAGCAAGTAGGATTACATGATCCTCTCTTTTTATTCAATGGGGTACTCTTATGGCGTGTAGGGGTACCACTGTGAGGTCCTATAAAGAAGAAAGTGAAAGAAGAAAAACTTACTTTCTTGCAAAATCCTAGATCTTGAAACCCTAGGTGTTGTTGTATGTGATGCAAATTACAAAAAAATTAGTTACATCTAATCTTGATTAATCAAAATTATTTTAATTTAAAATTATAAAAAATTAAATTTGATCTAAAAAATTTTATGATTTAATATAAAAAATTTACATAAAAATTTATTTCAAAATGTTAATCATGTTGATGCAAAAACTTAATTAAGAATTAAGTGTTAAATTGATTAGATCTAAAATTATGAATTGAGATCTAATGACATTGCATAAAACATAGGGCATGGGTTAGCTCAAATCAGGTCTTTTTCTTTAATTGGATTAGACCTAATATTAGAATCAAAGAATTGATTGACCATGTAGAGAAATTGATTAAGTCTAACCAAATATTGAATTAGATTAATCAGGATTTCTTTAATACAATAGTTGTAGATGGTCATGTCCATATCTTTGATTAGACCAGATGGATCTTGATTGTGGCTCAGTGATTGAACCCGAATCATTAAGTTGGTCAAATTGAAACTAATTAACCAATTGGGTCTAAGGTAAGTTTGACATTTCGATCGGTGTTTTTAATTGGGAGTGGCTTACTTGACCATTTCGATGGTGTCTAAGGCAAGCTTAGCAGATCCTCCCACCGATCTTACTTATCTAGCCAATTTGGTGAATTAGATTTTGATTAGCTTGTTAAGTGATTCAAGTTAGCCTATGCAATTAAGATTGATCAGTGTGACTGATCTAGGTGTCAGTTCAATTAGCATGACTCTAATCCTATTCAGTGACTTGGTGAAGTCAGTGGGAGGATTATGGTCTACTGATTGATCTCTTATTCTCTCTTCTCTAAATTGATTAAATTTTCTAAATTATTAGGTTCCTAAAATGAGCTGGTTATGATGATAACTAGATCATAGTCTCCCATTAAGGTGAATGATAATGGGTCCATTATTTCTGATTGATATTACAGGTGCCATCCGTCTGGTGTTCTCTCTGAATGATGAAATTATCATTCATCATATGATGACCCTATTGTACTATCTGATGAATGGTTGGATTGACCGAGCCATCCTCGGACTTGATCATTCTTTGGCTAGAATCACTGAGCAGGTTCATGTTAATGGTTTGACCTAATCGAGACTTTCAGTGGAGGCCTATCGCTTACTAAAATAAAATCTGGAGCTAAATTAATTACTAAAAATTATTTGGAGAAATAATTGATTGAGAACCTACCCATAGGTGCATATGGGTTGATCGAGCCATCCTCGGACCTGTATGTAGTCTGTGTGGATTCTAGTATCCGTTAAGAAATTAAAGTAATTCTTTGAATTGGAGGTAGAAACTACCAATTCGTATAAAATAGTGGGAGGATCTTTAGACTAAAGTCCATATCTTTAGGATTAATGAATTCATATACTGATTAGATTTTAATTTTTTCTTGCGTGTGCAGATATGGCCTCAAACTTGTCACTCCAATCACTGTTGGACAGTAAGAAATTGATCAGACCAAATTTCGATAACTGATATCGAAAGCTCAAGATTGTCCTAAAACACGAGCGGATCCTATATATAATTACGGATCCGACACCTGAGGATCCTGCTCCCAATGCTCAAGGTACGATCCAAGATACTTATTTGAAGTGGCTCAATGACCGCACCATGGTTTGTTGCATTATGCGAGCCTTCATGAATGACGAGTTCAGTCGAAAATTCGAAGAGGCTCAGCCAAAGAAAATGCTCCAAGTGTTGAGAGATTTCTTTGATACTCCCGATGATGTTGAATGACACAAGACTAGTTACACCTTTTTCAATGCTCGGATAAGGGAGGAAGCATCTGTTATCGATCGTGTATTGTACATGATCGAGCAGATCGAGAAACTAAACAAGCTCAGCTTCTCTTTGCACGAACAGCTGGGGAAGGATGTGATCCTGAACTCTTCAATGACCAGTCTTTTCTATTGGTCGTCACAGTTTTCTCTAAGATTTATTTGATTTAATAATTTGAAACTTCGACTTGCCCACTAGTCTGTGAATGATAGGGTGTGGCCATTTTGTGGGTGATGCTATACTTTTTTATCAGGGATGTAAAGGATCGATTGCAAAAAAGTATTTCCTAATTACTTATAATGGCTCTAAAGATTCCAAAATAGGAGAAGATATTTTTTTTTAGGAATTTAATAATAATTTTATTGTCATTCAATCTACATGGCATAGCCTCTACCCATTTGGACACGTAATCAATAGCCACCAAGATATATTCATTTTTAAAAGATTTTGGAAATAGTCTCATGAAATTGATTCCCTACATATCAAAAATCTCAACAACAAGGATCGGATTTAATGGCATCATGTCTCTTCTTGTGATCCATCCTATTTGTTAACACCTAGCGTAGCTTTTGCAGTACTCGTATGCATCCTTAAATAGATTGGGTCAATAAAATTCATATTGGAGAACTTTTATGATAGTCTTCTTGGATCCAAAATGGCCACCACAGCTTGATCGTGACAAAAGGACAAGATGCTTTTGACCTCATGGTCCAGAGCACACCTTCGAATGATTTGATTAGGACATTGTTTAAACATATATGGATCATCCTAAATAAAATATTTTACTAGGATAAAGAATTTGTATTTATCCTAAGTGGTCCAATAAGAGGAAATCCTATCTGTGGCTTAGTTGACAATATCAATGTACCATGGTTCTACGATCACGGACATGAGTTGTTCATCAGGAAAAGACTCTTTTATTGATGGTTCGTTAGAGGGTGCATCTGTGAATCGAGACAAATGATTAACTACTACATTTTTCATTTCCTTCTTGTCCCTAATTTCTAAGTCAAATTTTTGAAGAAGTAAAATCCATCGGATCAGACGTGCCTTGGCATCTTTCTTTGATAAGAGATATCTAATGGCTGTATGATCAATATACATAATGACGTATGATCCAACCAAATAAGATCTAAACATTTCTAGGATAAAGACAATAGCCAAAAACTATTTCTCATTTGTGGAGTAGTTAAGTTGCACATCATTGAGGATCCTACTGGTATAGTAAATGACTTATGGCAGCTTATCAATTCTCTATCCTAGAATGGCTCCGATGGTGTGATCAGATGCATCACACAGAAGTTTGAAGGATTGAGTCCAGTCAAATGGGGGAATGATGGGTGCGGACGTCAGTACATTTTTAAGATGCTCAAAAGACTTGAGGCACTCAAAAGTGAAGTCAAATTTGACTTCTTTGGCAAGAAGATTGGTCAATGATCGAGCTATCTTGTTAAAATTCTTGATGAACCTCCTATAAAATCCAGCATGTCCTAAAGATGAATGAATTTCTTTGACTAATTTAGGTGGTGGAAGATTTACAATCCAGTCTACTTTGACTTTGTCCACTTTAATGCCCTTCTTTAAGATAACATGGCCAAGTACTATGCCTTCTTTGACCATGAATTGATATTTTTTTCAATTAAGTACTAAGTGTTTCTTCTTACACCTTTCTAAGACTAATTTTAAGTGATGTAGGCACTTGAAGAAGGTAGAGCCAATAATGGAAACATCATCCATAAATATTTCAAGAAATCTCTCGATTATGTCAGAAAAGATACTGATCATGCATCTTTAGAAAGTAGATGGAGTATTACATAAGCCAAATGGCATGCATCTATAGGCAAAAGTTCTAAATAGATAGATAAACGTGAACTTCTCTTGGTCCTCGATGCTACAGAATTCTGATTGTAACTGGAGTATCCATCAAGAAAATAATAGAATTCATGTTCGGCTAACCTCTCCAACATCTAGTCAATGAATGATAGGAAAAAATGGTCTTTTCTTGTGGTCGTATTCAAGTTTCTATAATCAATACAAACTCTCCATCTAGTTTGGACTCTGATCGGCACTAACTCATTTGATTCATTTTGGATCACTATTACGCCTGACATCTTAGGCACTACTTGAATTGGGCTAACCCATGAACTATCTGAAATGGGGTAGATAATTTCATTGTCTAGTAACTTGAAATCTCTTTCTTCATTATCTCCTTCATAGCTACGTTAAGCCTCTTTTGGGGGTCTCTAATTGGCTTAGCTTCCTCTCCTAAATGAATTTAATATTGGACAATTGAGGAGCTGATCCCCTTGATGTCAACCATGGTCCAGCCTATGGTTTCCTGATTCTCCTTGAGGACAGCTAAAAGTTCTTCCTCTTGAAGTTGATCTAGGTTTGATGCAATGATTACGGGTAGGATTTCTGATGGACCTAGATATGCATATTTGAGGTGCTCGGGGAGTGTTTTAAGTTCTAGTTTTGGTGCTTCCTCAATCAATGATTTGAGTATTGGTTCATCCATTCTTACAAGTAGTTCAACAGGTAGTTGCCATTGTGGATGAACTCTCTGATCACTGGATATAAAAATTTCATAAGCAATTTCAGATTCTTGGTCTAATCAGAGATTGCAGTCAAAATCTTCTTCCCCCAAGTCAATGGGCTCATAAATCTCATCCTGGATCAAGTTTACGTGGATGAATTGCTTCCTTTTATTTTCAAGATTGAAAATATTAAGATCAATGGACATATTTTCAAATAAGAGCTTCATGAGTCTATTGCGGCAATTGATTAGGATATGTTGTTGCTAAAAATGGTCTTCCTAAGATGAATGAAGATTAAATAATATAGGTTCCATACTATAGCAGATGTGACCTTTTGGGTTAGATATTGGTTCAGTCTCGAGGATCATAAAATTCATAGGATAAATAAAATTGCCGACTTTGATTAGCACATCCTCCATAATTTCCTAAAAGACCCTCACTGATTGGTCTACCAATTGCAACATGATTTCTATAGGCTTTAATTCTCCTATCCTTAGTTTTTCATAGACCGAATAAGCTAAGATGTTCACACTAGCCCCCAAGTCTAACAAGACCCTATCGATGATGGTTTTTTCAATGACACAAAAAATTGTAGGAGACTCTAGATCATTGTACTTGATCGATATATGACTTGAAAGGTATGAGCTCACACTAGCCATCAAAAAGGCTTTCTTGAGAACATTGGTAGTCTTCTTCTTTGTGCATAGGTCTTTGAGGAACTTGACATATGGAGAAACTTGTTGGATCATATCTAGCAGAGAGATATTTACTTTCACTTGTTTGAACATCCTTAAGATTTGATCCATATGGGGTGGTTGTTAAATGTAAGTCCTAGAAACTAATATGACTGACACATTGTAATAAATTTAGGACACAATTTTATACTTAATATATTGATTTGATCAATAAAAGGATAAGTTTATTTTTCATTCAAATATGAAGTGTCTTTGAATCATCCATGGAATTAACTTTCGATATATATTTTCAAAGAGTTGAGAATTAGAGACATGTATTTAATTCCTAAATACTCTCGATCATAAAATCATCATGAGAATGGTGATCGATCCGGATAGACCGATGCATAGATTACTTCTTTCGGAGTAGATGAGTCTCTAATCTACAGTATAGAGACACTGAACGATGAGTATGGGTAGTTGTTAGAGAACAACTAGTACTGAGCGTGACCATACGAGAGATCACTTAAATTTTTATTCGATCGTTAGTGATTGTCTCGATGCTGTAGTTGTTTAAATAGTCCTTTGATTTGAGATAGTACTACTGCACGTAGTGAGGTTGCTGGAGTTTGACTGATATATAAACATAGATCTCAATGAGCTATTGTAGTGGATGTTGGCGACAGTTGGTCCACTGTAGGAGTAGGGTGCGCATCAAGATGGGATCTATCGATCTTGATAGAGAGGAGTAGTTCTATAAGATTTGAGAGGCTAAGTTCGAGAGTCTGTGGTCACATCAGTGTGATTGATACAAAGAAGTTTTCATAGAAATCATAATTGGACTTGAGCTGATCGAATCTATCATATGACTGATGTTGAAGTTTGATGATTTATTCATGACTTGCCATCTAGTCGGGACTCACGATAGAGGGACTGAATCATACATTAATTACACCTTGAGATTCTTTTTGATTCTACTGGATTGCCACTACATACTGCTAGATGTCACTGGTAGATTGTGAGAGCTCACTAGGATTGCTCTGGATCGATAATTTTTGATGAGTTAGAGTGAAATTGTTTCAATCTATTGAAAAGAGTTTCAATGATACTTTGATAGAGATCATTGTATATCTCACTACCAGATAGAATTGAATCTATGGGGTCACACAATAAAAAGATTAGATCTGAAATAAGTAATTCGACTTATGAAGTTTCAATTAGGTTTAGAGAAACCCTATTGGGTTCAGGATAACCTTGCTAGCACATGGTTGGACCCATTTTTTTTTTTATGTTTGAATTTTTTATTTGATAAGATAATTTAAATTTAATTATTTGCTAATAAATTAAATTTATTGAACTCTAATTGTTGGGTGTCTAAAGTTTTGGATCAATTGAATTAAGGGTGCAAGTCCCTAATTAATTTCCTTGATAGTTAAGTTGGGGTGTCACTTGATTTGATCAAGTTGGGCATGTTCCATCTTTAGAGGGCATATGGATCCTTATTGAGGCATCCCTTGGGTGCATTTTGGGGTGTGATTTAGTAGGTGCAAGGGCTCCAAGAGTTGGCACCTAATAGGTTTCCTAAAGGAAGTTGAATAACTTAAGTTATTAGGAAACCTAATGCAAGTAGGACTTGTATTAAGTGCTTATTTGATTTTGAATAGGATTCAAACCTTATGTCTATTTAAAGAGATCTCCCCTAAGATCCCTAGGCATCACAACCAATAGCCCATGCCCCCTATTAGAGTGCCCCATGCCATCTTTTCTCCTCCCCTTCTCCTCTCCCTTGGATGTCCACATGCCACCTCCCTTTGGGCTACCTCTTCCTTCCATGCCCAAGGCTATTGGGCATCTCTCTTGTGCTGGTTTCTAGCCCATAGCAGCAGCATATTCAAAGAAAGAAAGGTAAGAGAAGAAGAGAAGAAGAAAATTAAGAAAAGAGATCAAAGAGTTGATCGTGATCCAGGCTTCATTCAGATTCGTAGGCTAATTTTTCTTGAAGAAAAAAAATCAACTTGAAGAGGGCTACTCTAGGCTGATCCTAAGTGGATACCCATAGAGACCGGATACTTGTGTGGCTAAGAAAGATTCTCCTCTCTTTCAGATCCAGATTTGAAGAAAAAAATTATGAAATAGGAATGTGATTCAATTATATGTTAAATTTCAGTATATATTCAATTTCAGCATATGAAGTAGATCCTTACGATTTATGTTTTATGCATGCATGATATAGATTAAAAATATTTTAATCTACTATTCTACTGTGGTGCTTAAAAAATAAAAATTTTGTAACACACATGCATACCTCAACATAGAAATTCCAATAGTAGTATCAGAGCCAAGGGTTTTACATGCATGAAATTGACATACATATTTTGAAAAGAGTTTCAAAATCTGATTTTTTCTTGAAACATGAGATGTATAGATGAATACTTTGAACCTAAAATTTAATTTTGAGTTTGATTTTATAACATATAGTTGATATATGAAACCATGCATAGATCTGAATTTTGATCTAGAACGATTTCTAGTTCATCTTCACATGATATATAGATGCATGCATAAATCTAAAATTTTATTTGACCTAATTTATGATTCATATATGAGATATGTGATTGCATATTTAGGTCATCAAATTATTTTCAATATGATTCATAATTAGTATATGAGATATATGATATCATGTATTGATCTGAATTTTTATTTAGATCTAAATTTTACATACATATATGAGATATATGTTTGTATGTTAAATCTAAAAATTATTTTCATAATTTAAAACTTACTTTCATATAAAGAATTTAGATCTAAAATTTAATTTTGAAATCTAAAATTTGTGTTTGTGCATGAGGATTTTGGTTATGAAAAAATCAAAAATTAGATCATATAATAGGATTGCATCTAGGGTTTTTGATTTGAATCATATGGGTTTAATTCGATTAAGTAATTGATCAAACTGAGTTAAATATTGATTAGGACTAGATCAATTAAGTTAAATGATCATGCAATTATTGTTGATCAAATCGATTGAATCCCATATATAGAATCGATTAATCTAAGGACCTAATTTGGCTCAAAAGTTTGAGCTCGATTCGCTTGAGTTAACCTATTTGGACCAATTAACCTATTGGTGTCTAAGGTAAGTAATTGAGATGTCGTTATTTAATTGGTTCCATTAACTTACCTGACCAATTTATTCTTGTCTAAGAAAAGCAACGGAGAGACCCCTACGGATCTCTACTTACCTAGCTAATTTGGAAGATTAGGTCTTGAATAAGGTTACTTAGCGGTTTGGTTTAGCCCATACCAATTAGATTGGTCATATGATGACTGATTAGATGAGATCTAAACCTAAATCTCTCCACAAATATTAAGTCCATAGGTCATCCACCATTATAGATATGTGGGCGTGCTACTAGTGTTGATTGTTCTCAGCGGTTACAGTGGTTCAGTTGCACCGAAAATATGCAACCACTCTATTAGCAAAGAGTTACTCCAGGGTAAGGACAAGCTTGGGCCCAATAACTATTACGTGAGGGACCCAATAATAGCTTTACACCTACTTGTGAATGGTGGGTCGGGCTTAACTAAGGAATGTGGTCAATAACTGTTAGATGAGCCCACGTGACTTAAAGATCAAGTCGCTTCAACATGCTTAGAAAAGCATCTAGGCAAAGAGTTACCTATGCATCGGTGTGCATGTTACCAATAACTGTTAGGTGAGGTGCATGGCATCGGTGGGACTGTAGCACCCACTAGTAATTCTTTTTTTGTGATAGAATTTTTGTTTTCCATCCGGAGAGTGGAGGGATTCGAAAAATTAGTGAGAGTCATTGTTTGCATCTTAAAGTTTTTAGAAATAAATATAACATTAAAGTATAAAAGTTTAACTAAAATCTCTACTCTTATAGTTAAACAATGTCAGCCTCAAACTCTCTAGCCCGCATCCTTAAAACCAATCATTTGATCGAAACTAATTACAAAGACTGGCTCAGAAACCTCAATATTGTCCTAACCTCAAAAAAATTAGATCATATACTCGATCAAGAACCTATAGTGTTACCAAACCATCCTACTACTGAGCAAAGAGCTATTTTTGAAAAGTAGACGGATGAAGACAATCGGGTCAAGTGCTATCTACTGGCATCTATATCAAACGAGTTGCAAAGCTAGCATGAGCATATGCCCACTGTCAGGGCTATGATCACTCACCTGCAAGAGTTATATGATGAGCAGATCCATACAGTGTGCTTAGAAATGTCCAAGAGACTCTTCAATTTGTAGATGTGCGAAGGGCAATCTGTCCATAAGCACTGTATGACAGTGATCAAAGATATTGAGGAGCTTGAAAAGTTCGGACTTGATATGCAAAAAGAATTGTAGATAGATTTGATCCTTCAATCCCTTACGAGTTCATATAGTCAATTTATTGTAAATTTTTATATGAACAAACTTGATTGCACTATACCCGAATTGGTCAATATGTTGGTCACTATGGAAGGAACCTTGAAGAGTTCAAGGGATACTATTCTTGCTGTGGAGCAGACTTCTTCCAAGAGAAAGTCTACCGAAAAGAAGAAGATAAAATCTCCTAAGAAGCAGAAGAAAGAGAGCATGCCAAGGAAGGATGTTCCTAAGAAGGCCAAAGCAAAAGAAAAGTGTTTCCACTGTGATGCTGAAGGCCACTGAAGGAGGAACTGTCTACTTTACTTGGAGAGCCTAAAGATCAAAAAGAGTGATAAATCTTTGGAAGGTATGCTTGTAATTGAATCTAATCTTATGGTTTCTTCTACTTCTAGTTGGGTATTAGACTCTGATTCGAGTGCTCATATATGTACCTCAATGTAGGGTCTAATAGAAAGTAGGAGGTTGAGGGAAGGTGACATGATCCTTTGGGTCGATAATGGAGCAAAAGTTACTGCAGAAGCCATTGGTACTTATCCTCTTTGATTATCATCTGATTTTAGATTAGATTTAAAAAATTATTATTTTATTCTTGTAGCTAGTCTAAATTTGATTTTCGTGTCTGTGCTAGCATAGGAAGGTTTTAAAATTAGTTTCAATAAAAATTTTTATTCTATTTATTTACGAAATAAATTGATTGCATGAGATCTTTTAATTGACAGTCTATATCACTTGCATGTTAATGTAAATGTGAATCTGAATGAGCAAATAGTGAGTGCCGTAGGTTAAAAGAGATCCAGAGATGAAATTAACCAAAAATACCTGTGGCATCATAGACTAGGCCATATTGGAGAGGACAGGATAAACAAACTAGAAAAAGATGAGATCCTTGGCTCTCTTAATTCAGAGTCGTATCCAGCTTGTGAATCTTGTCTTCAAAGAAAAATTGTCAAGTTACCCTTTGTAAGACATAGGGAAAGAGCCACTGAGTTACTTGTCCTGGTACGCACCGATATATGTGGGCCATTTAATGTGCATACCAAGGGTGGTTATAGCTACCTCGTTACCTTTATCGATGATATATCTAGGTATGGGTATATATATCTGATGAAACACAAGTCTGAAATCTTTAAAAAATTCAAAAAATTCAGACATGAAGTAGAAAAATAAATAGACAAACTCATTAAGGTTCTTCGATCTGATCGAGGAGGTGAATATCTTAGTCGAAAATTTTTGAGATATCTTAAGGATAATGGCATAGTCTCTCAATGGACTCTCTTCGAACATCTCAGCTCAATGAGGTATCCGAAAGGAGGAATAGGACCCTATTAGATATGGTCAGATCCATGATGAGCTTCACTGATCTATCTTTATATCTTTGGGGACATGCTCTATTAACTACCATTCACCTATTGAATAGGGTTCCATCAAAGTCCGTTCCTACCATACCGTATGAGATATGGTACGGTAAGAGACCAAGTGTAGGTTATCTAAAGACTTGGGGATGTCCGGCCTATGTCAAGAGACAGATGGCCGATAAATTAGAGGATAGATCTATAATAGCTCAGTTTATAGGGTATCCAAAAGAATCCATGGGATACTACTTCTACTTTTCACAAGATCATAATGTGATTGTGAGTCGAAACATCATATTTCTAGAAAAATAGTTTATCCAGGATGGTGGTAGTGGAAGGTTAGTTGAGCTCAAAGAGAAGGTCTCTGAAGAGCAAAGAGCTATAGATCCTCAAGAACCCATTATTCATGAGCCAGTAGTTGACGTTCCTCAACCACCTCATAGATCTAGTAGGATCTCCCGACCTCCTAAAAGGTATATGGATATGCTTACAGAGAAAATAAAAGAAATATTTCTTATGGGAGATAAGGATCATGGTGATGATCCTAATATCTTTGATGAGACGATGTCTGACATCGATTTTAAAAAATAGTTAGATGCAATGAAGTCAGAAATTGACTCGATGCACTCGAACCAAGTTTGGACCTTAGTGGATCCATCTGAGGGTATCGTACCCATTGGATGTAAATGGATCTACAAAAAAAAATAGGTACCGATAGTAAGATAAAGACCTATAAAGCTAGGCTTATGGCAAAAGGTTATAGTCAGTGCGAGGGTATTGACTATCAAGAAATCTTCTCATCCGTAGCCATGCTGAAATACATCCACACTCTGCTTACTGTTGCAGCTTACTATAATTATGAAATCTGACAGATGGATGTGAAATTTTTTTTTTGAATGGGTATCTTGAGGAAGATATCTATATAGAGCAGCCTTTGAATTTCATATCTGGTGATGGTGATCACAGAGTCTACAAGCTGCAAAGGTCCATATATGGATTAAAGCAAGCTTCTCAGAGTTGGAATCATCATTTTGATGATGCGATCAAATTGTTTGATTTTATCAAAAATGAAAAGGAACCTTGTGTATATAAAAGGGTCAGTGAGAGCGCAATAACATTTTTCGTATTGTACGTGGATGATATTCTCTTCATTAAAAATGATATTTTCATGTTGACCATGGTCAAAAGATGGTTGTCCAAGGAATTCACCATGAAAAACCTAAAGAAAGCATCCTATATTCTTGGAATAAAGGTCTATAGGGATAGATCTAAAAAGATGCTAGGCCTGTCACAAAAGCTGTACATAGAGAAGGTGCTGAAGAGGATCAGCATGAAAAATTCTAAAAGAGGACTTTTACCTCTTAGAAATGGTATTAATCTTTTCAAGATGATGTATCCAACCACATCTGAAGAAGTGCAGCATATGAGTAGGATTTTTTTATACCTCAGCCATAGAAAGCCTCATGTATGCCATGCTGTGTACTCGACCTGATATTATCCTTACTGTGAGTGTCACGAGCAGGTATCAGTCGAATCCAGATGAGGAGTACTGGATAGCTGTGAAGAACATCTTTAAGTACTTGAGAAGGACTAAAGATTTATTTTTAGTCTTTGGAGGAGATTCAGAATTACGAGTCGAGGGATATACTGACTCAGACTTCATGTCTGATCCTGATGATAGAAAGTCTACATCAGGATATGTGTTCGTTTGCAATGGTGGCACGATCAGTTGGAAGAGTCCTAAGCAACCTATCATAGTGGATTCGACCACAGAGGCTAAGTATGTCACTGCTTCGGATGCTGCAAAGGAAGGCTTGTGGTTTAAAAAGTTTATCATGAAACTTGAGATTATGACATCGGATGCTATACCACTTTACTGCGACAACAATAGAGCCATAGCACTTACTAAGGAGCCGAGGTCTCATCAAAAATCAAAGTACATCGAGCAGTGGTATCATATCATACGCAACTACTTCAAAAAAAAATATGTCGAGATATGAAGAGTAGACTCCGCGGACAACGTGGCAGACCTACTAACAAAGCAATTAAGCCAGCCAAAAATGAAAGTCCACCTTAAGAAGATGGGACTTAGATTTGTGGCCAATTAACTTTAGTCCAAGTGGAAGATTGTTAGATGTATGTCCTAGAAGTCAATATGACTGACACATTGTAATAAATTTAAGACATAATTTTGTACTTAACATATTGATTTGATCAATAAAAAAATAAATTTATTTTTTATTCAAGTGTGATGTGTCCTTGAGTTGTCCATAGAATTAACTTTCGATACATATTCTCAAAGAGTTGAGAATTAGAGATATATATTTAATTCCTACATGCTCCCGATCATAGAATCATCATGAGGATGGTAATCGATCCAGATAGATCGGTGCACAGATCGCTTCCTTTGGGATAGATAAGTCTCTAGTTTATAGTGTAGAGATATTAGACAACAAGTACGAAAAGTTGTTAGAGAACAACTAGTACTGAGCGTGACCATACTGAAGGTACCAGATCTAGGGTTTTAGGGTTAGATCTTGAAACTTTTTCAAGATCAGATAGTGAAAGACTAAAATAAATTAAAATTTATTTTATAAAATCAGAGAATTTCTAGATCTAAGATTCTATTATATGATTATTACATGGCATTAAATCAGAAATTAAAATATAAAGAGCAAGAACTACATGTTGATCATATCAACATATTTCTATTCTACATCTAATGTATGTAGAAAATAATAGATCAGATCTATTACCTTGCAAGTTAGATGTTCTAACTTTGCTGATCTGGACTTGAGGATGATGTTGCAAGCCGCACATGTGTTCGGCCTCCAGGAGTCATCCACACGAGCTTACGAATCACAATCAAAAGTTCTAGTCCAAGAAATCAGCACAGTATGCTAGTACTGTACTAATCCTTCTTCGATGGTCGATCAGATGCCTCCTTCTTCTTGATTTGAACTCCTCTAAAGATGAGAAGTAGGAGAAGGAGCTTTAGATGTGAGACACTCTCAAAAAACTCACAGATGGAGGAAGGGAAGAGGTGAACTCAGCAACTTTAGAAGAAGACCCTCTTCTTCTTCTCTTTGCTCTCACACAGACACCTAGTTTTGTGTCTATTATATCTCCATGCCTCAATACTCTTTCTCCTTGATTTTTATATGATTGAAAGGTCTCTCAATGCTCTATAATCCACAAAAATCTCAAGAATAAATTTATTTTAAATAATGATATATGAAGAATCCTTTTCTAAGTCAAATACCTAGTCAAGGAAAATCCAAACAGGGCAAGATAAGTAGCGCCCAACTCTTGGGCACCTCCTCCTTTTTCTACCATGGACTACTAGAAAAGGGTGCACAATATGTGCCATAAAAGTCACGAAATTATCAAAAAAAATTGGATAAAATCAGTGCCAAAAGAAAGAGTTTTGGTTTCCTAAAATTCTATCTCATAGAATTTGAAATCCAAACAGATTCCTACTTTAACTTGATCCACAACCACATTCTATGTAAGAGAGAAAGAGAGGAAAGCTTTGAGCATGCATGAAGGCTTGGGAGAGAAGGTTTAGTTACACAAAATAAGAGAGAGTGGGTGTGGGGGGCTAAGGTGGCGCAAGGTGGAATCCTAGCGCAAGGTGGAATCCTAGTCTTACTAGGATTCAATCTATGACTTGTTTAAATTTAGTTTCTCAAATCAAATCAAACCAAAACTAAATTAACCTAATTAAAATAGATCTTAACCCAATTAAAACCTAATTTAATCAAATTAAATTAGATTTAAATATGATTTAATTTTTAATCGAATTAGAAATTAGGTTGACCCAAGTCCTAATTGGACTAGGACTAGTTTTTCCTTGTACTTGGCTTATCCAATAAACTAATTGGACTTGATCCAATTAAGCATAAATCAAATCTAATTAAATCATATTCAATTAGACTTAATCTCAACCCATTGCTTAATCAAATTAAGTCAACTAGCAATCGAATTGCTAATCGATCCTCCTGCAACACTTGCACTAGGTTAAATGTCAATCGTATTGATCATTTAACCCTAGAACGATTCTTAATCGTTGATCAACCATCCGATCGGATCGTGATCTTTAATGTGTGTGACCTCATAGGTTCGAACCTAAGCTGGTAGCATAGGAATAAATTTCTATATCAATCAAAGTGACCATCTAGCAATGGTACCCGACGGTCGGATAGGTCGAATGTGTAGAACAACATCCTTAGAACCTATATGGATATAGTTTTCATATAATTCATCTTCTTAACCAAAATGCTCATAGGATACCTCAGAGTTCAACTGTCAACTCTGATCAGGTTGTCCACATTGTATTTCAAAATATCAAATCCATCTGTTGGATTACTCTGGTCAAAGTTTTGCTAAATTGAAATACAGTGACTCATTCTTCTCTAACTCTTGGAGTGGTCAATCCCATCTCGATCACACTCTGACTTTGCAAGTACTTGATTATACCCAGAAGCCTTCCGTTACTGAATTAAAAATTCAGTTAGTCCAGTACCAAAGCACAGTGAGTTGCTTGCAAGTCACTGAGGCGATCTCAGGTCTAAGGGACACTTATACCTATATCCCATCAGAGATATTCTCGACAGTAGAATGCTCTGGAGTTGATCACGTTCAATGATGATGTACCCTTACATCTCACCTGTATGCCATACCAGTGTCTCCACACTCCTTGATTTGATAAAAAAATTTAAACTTAATTATCTACTAATAATTTAAATGAATTAGATTCATTGAATTCTAATTGTTGGGTGTCTAAGATTTTGGATCAATTGAATTAAGGATGCAAGTTCCTAATTAATTTTCTTGATAGTTAAGTTGGGCCATCACTTGATTTGATCAAGTTGGGCATATTCCATCTTTAGAGGACATATGGATCCTTATTGGGGCATCCCTTGGGTGCATTTTGGGGTGTGATTTAGTGGGTGTAAGGGCTCCAGGAGTTGGTGCCTAATAGATTTCCTAAAGAAAGTTGAATAACTTAAGTTATTAGGAAATCTAATGTAAGTAGGACTTGTATTAAGTGCTTATTTAGTTTTGAATAGGATTCAAAACTTATGCTTATTTAAAGGGACCTCCCCTAAGGTCCCTAGGCATCATAACTAGCAGCCCATGCCCCCTATTAGAGTGCCCCATACCCTCTCTTCTCCTCCCCATCTCCTCTCCCTTGGACGTCCACATGCCACCTCCCTTTGGGTGTGCCTCTTCCTTCCATGCCTAAGGCTGTTGGGCATCCCTCTTGTACTGGTTTCTAGCCCATAGTAGCAGCATATTCAAGAGAAAAAAGGCAAGAGAAGAAGAGAAGAAGAAGATCAAGAAAAGAGATCAAAAAATTGATCGTGATCCAAGTTTCATTCAGATTTGTAGGCTGATTTTTTTTTGAGAAGAAGAATTAACTTGAAGAGGGCTGTTCCAGACTGATCCTGAGTGGATACCCATAGAGGTCGAGTACTTGCACGGCTAAAAGAGATCCTATTCTCTTTCAGATCCAGATTTAAAGAAAAAAATTATGAAACAGAAATGTGATTCGATCACATGTTAAATTTCAGTATATGTTCAATTTCAGTATATGAAGTAGATCTTTGCGGTTTATATTTTATGCATGCATTATATAGATTAAAAATATTTTAATCTACTATTCTACTATGGTGTTTAGAAAATAAAAATTTTATAACACCCATGCATGCCTCGACATAGAAATTCCAACAGTGGTTGTTTAGACCTAAGTCTATTTGAAAAAGGAGCTACAGGATTGGTGGATGATGTCTCAGCTTGTTTGAACCTTGAGGTGGGTTCTATGAGTGGCTTGGGTGGCTTGTCAAACTCTATTGATTCAGGCTCCTCAGACTTGGTTTGATCGATCAATTGCTCTCGTGGTGGTTCACATAGTGGATCTTTTTGATCTTCAAATATACCCACATGATTGTCTACTTATCTCCCAGACCTTAAGGTGTGAATTGCATTTACATGGTTGAATTGACCTTTAGGTTGGGATCGTTGACTAGTTTGGGCTCTTAGGTTAGGTTCTGGTTGGGTTGGTAATTTTTCTTTTTCTCTTTCACTAATGGTGGTAGCCGACTGTCCTAATTGCTTCTCCAATCAAACTATCGCTTGGGTATTGACTGTCAGAATCTGATCTATGGTATGCATGAAATTGTCCGTGATTTTCATGAAATCATTGAACGTATTTGTGTTGTCAGAAGTTGATTTCACCAAAACCTCTAACCCTTTTTCCAATGAGTTAAGTCTTTGATCATTATCGAAGTCTGGTGGGTTATTCGATGATTGAGTGGGCCTAGGGTTGGGCTGATTGAAAGTAGATCTACTTGAGTTTGACCCTTATGATCAAAAAAAATTGGGATGGTTCCTCCATCCTAGATTGTATGTTGGTGCATAGAGGTCCTTTGTGGGTCTATGATAAGCAGTGTTGACCTGTGCTACTTCATTTTTTGTTGAACCCATCAAGAAGGGACATACTTTCTTTGTGTGGACTGTGGCATTACACCCATTGTAAGTGGATGTTGAAATCTGGTTCACCTGGGTGTGTCCCTGGAGTCTAAGGCTTCATTCTTCAGACCAGGGTAGCAAATTTGGCATCGATAGCTACGGAAGGTTGAACTTGATGTACTCCCCCTCTTGAAGGTGTGAGTCTTTCGAATTTTCTAGTTATCTCCTATTGTAAGCTCTTTTTCGCAAGATCCTCTAGAAATTGCCAGGCTTCTAAAGGCTCTTTGTTTATAAATTGACTCTAACACATTGATTCTAGCATTGTTCTAGAGTTTGGGTCTAGTCCCTCATAAATAATTTGGCACAGTCTTCAGGTCTCAATTTCATGGTGTGGGAATTGACTCAAAAGATTCTTAAAGTGATCAAAGTACTTCCAAAAAGACTCACTAGGTAATTAATAAAATTGATTAATTTTATTCTTAAATTTGGTAGTCTTATGGTGTGAAAAAAATTTCTTCAGGAACACTTTAACAAAATCCTCTTATGACGCTATGGATTGGTTAGCAAGACTGTATAACCATTTTTTAGCACTGTTCTTGAGGGCAAAATTGATTAATCTAAGTTTAACAGCATCCTAAGTGAGCTGTTGGAGCCGCATTGTGGTGCATACTTCCTCAAATTTTCTCATAAAAATATATGCTTCCATGATTTTGGTGAATTTGAAAAGCATATTTATGATTTAGAGTTTATTTTGAAATTGGCATCGGTTTGTAGCAGTCAAATACATGAGGGTTGGGCTGACCCAACTAGATAGCAAAGGTCTTTCAGGACTCGAGGTTCATGTTCGAGTTCACCCATGGTGAGCTTGAGATCTACTAGACTTGATGTAGGGTTCAACTCGGTTCTAACTAATCGTCCAAATATCCTAGTCTAAGAAGAAGGTTGAGAATTTTTAGTTATTTTTGCAATTTTTTTAATTAATTCTTTTATGAAAGAAAAGAGAAGAGGAAGGAGAGATAGATAAAAAGAGAGTTCTAAAGATGAGTCCTAAGGAGTCCTAAATCTAGAGACGATAAAGAAGAGTGTCGTTAGGTTAAATATTTGTGGGTTAGCAATCAAGTTATGCAATCAATCCTAGCTAAGGGTTACCCCAGATCTGGACAGCTTCTAACTGCTAAGATTGTCTTTGAGCTCTCCAAGTAAAAGACTAGCCACTCAACTGCCAGATAAGTGTAAGGTTGGTGGGGGTCTCCCTGTTGCTTTCCTTAAATATCAATTAAAATTGATCAGGTAAGCAAATGGAACTAATTAAATACCACCTTCATTTGAGATCTTATCCCTGAATCACTTTTCTAGATACCAGTTAAAATGACTAATCCTAATCTGGTCCAACTCTTAGGATTTCTTGTCCTATTGAGCTCAAGAGTCCTTAGGGACCAATATCTAATTGATTTTAATTAGGATTTAGATTTATGCAAGATAAAGGGTGGTGATTTGTAGGCCAAAAAAGAATGATGAAACCCCACCTTATCTTATTTAGAGTTTATGCCCTTAAGGTGTGTTATGAAGATGCTATGCAAATAAAGCAAGATGTCCAAGCAAAGTAGAAAGTTTTTAATTAGTTTATTATTTTTTTTTATTTTTGTTATTCTAACAAGAATAAAAGCTAATTTAGAAAATAAGGTAATTAAAATGAAGCAATAATAATTAAAGAAGTTAACTAAGAAAGCAACTAAAACTAAAGAAAGTTAATTTTTTTAAAAAAAATAATTATGCCTAGATCTTCGATAATGGTGCCAAAATTTGATTACTATCATAGATGATCAAAAATAAAATCTAACTCAAACTATATAAACAGAGTGAGTCGAGATCGTATCCTTAGAGATCTAGGATAATTATTTCACGAAGAAGTAATAAAAGATAATTGATTGTGGAAGAATTTAAAAATAAAATAACAAGAATTAAACTGCAAGTGTAAAGTAATTTATGAACAAAAGCAAGTCAGAAAGATAAATCAAAAATTTTGAATCCATCATGAAAAATAGATTTTATTTTCTTTTTTTTATATTATAATATTAATACTTGTGGTTAGGATATTAGTATAGTTTATTTCTAAGAGGTACGGACCGTATCCATAGATCATGACTTATCCATTCAGAGTATAAACTATTTAAATCTAATTACAAGATATAAGTTTAATCTAACATACTATGATCTATCTCTCCTAGGTTCGTACTGCATCTGGAGATCATGGCACTTTGTAGAGGGTATAGACCATGTAGGTTAGATCAATACCTCAGACAAATAAAAAGATATGAAATAAAAGCATAATTTTATTATATAAAAATTAAATATAAAAAAATAAAAATTTATTTATAGGCTTCATCGTCTTTCTGAGTTGGAGGAGTCTAGCCATGCATAAAGATCTCCATCTCCTCCTTTATATTCTCCTCTTTCTCTTAAATCCTAAGACAAAAACTCGAAAAGAAAAGAATAAAAGTTGCTGCTGTCACTGCTCTCTTGGATGCCTTTCTCCTATTCGCAGTCCCCCCTTTTATAGCCTTCAAATTTTTTCAAGTTCTGAACATCCACGGAATCTCAAAACCCCTCAAATTCATATACCAAGCATGTCCCATGTTTTTGGCCACTAGATCTTCATCAAACATCCCAAAATCGCCTCAAAATAGCCCTTAATCAAGTCAGAACCAATATCAGCCATTGGATCTCGTCTCAGATTTGATTTGGCCTGTCAGATCACACAAAAGACTTCTTTTCTCAACTGACAGTTGCTCCCATCCATCCGATGAAGCCCAAGATCGTTCGCAGCTGTCGAATCACGCAAAACCCAACCCACTTTGCTCATGCACCGCGATAAAAGACTGGGGAAACTATGCTTGTGCACCGTGCATGGATCGAGCATTTTTTAGTCTATGAACCACATGGTAGACCATGCCCTATTTCGATGAGCTGTGCCTACTTTTCCATGGACCGTGCCTGCTCTGTGGACCGAAAGGCTTCAAGCTTGGTTTTGGGCTAGTTTTTGGATCTTTTTGAGTTTGATTTGTTCCCAATTTGAGTCATTTTAACCTGCGAATCGAGCTCTTTAAATTGATGATCATCTTTTCTGCAAAATACAAGTAAAAGAATCAATTCTTAAGGAATAAAGATCAATTAGTATCTATTTTGATACTTTTTATAAGATATTTATTGTATTTATTAGTAAGAGAAATAAAGAAAAATCTCTTCTTCTACCCATGAATGGAGGAACGAGTATCGCAAATCAAGAAATGCTCTCTTCGAGGTGAAACATACCACCAGTTCTATTTTATGGGGTACCTCTTGAGAGTGAAGTAGGTCCAAAAGAATGGGATAATAGATCAGATACTGACCAAAAGACAGAGGAAGATGAAGCCCACGATGAACCACCATGAGTTTGATACTACCAAACTAAGGCAATATCTAAAAAATGAAAAAGACAAACAAAAAATAGATAAAGAAGAAGCCTCAAGCCAGCTCTTGGACTATTTATAGAGTTCGAGCTGATCTCTTAGAGGATCATAGATCTTGCTGCTTGGGTCGGAGGCCTCTAATCGATACTCGAGTGTGACTCAGAATCGGAGATGGGTCAGCTCCAAGTCTTCTGTTAGATGTGTGATCTGAAAAGTCAATTATTGGTGACACATTATAATTTTTCGGGATATAAGTTTGTACTTGATTTATTGAAATTAAAAATTATAGATAATTATTTTCATTCTAGAGTAATGCATTTTAGAATCGTCCAAAGAGTTAATGGTCAATGATACATATTCTCAAGAGTTGAGAATTTAACACGTGTCATTATAGATTAATTTCTAAACTGCTCTCAGTCGATGATCATCACAGGGATGGTGATTGATCTGACTAGACTAGTACACAGATCACTTTTTTTTGGATAGACAGATCTTGAGTCTATAGTATGGGGATACTAGAGTGAGAGTGTAGGTGGTTGTTAAAGAATAACGGTACTGAACGTAATCAAAATGAGAAGCACATGGATGCGTACTTACTCGTCAATGACTTCTCGATACCATAGTTGTGTGAGTAGCTTTTTGATCTGCGATGTCTCGGCTACTCACAGTAAGGTTGTTGTAGTTTGACTGCATATAAATATGATCTCTTAGCCATTTAGATCTTTGTAGTATATGTCAGTTGTAGTAGGTTCGCTATAGGAATAGGAGTATATTTATAAGGGATCTATCAGTCTTAATAGTTGAAGAGTAGTCCTATGTGATCTAAGAGGCTGAGTCCACAAATCTATGGCCACAGTAGCGTGATTATGAAAAGAAGTTTTCATAGAATTTATGATTGGACTCGAGCTAATTAAGTCTGGCATATGACGGATGCTTAGAATTTGACGAGATTTCATGACCTACATCCTATTGGGACTGTCGATAGAAGAACTTGATCACATGGTAACTACACCTAGAGATTCATCTTTCTGTTCTACTGGATTGTCACTACATGCTGCTAGACATCACAGATGGATTGTGAGAACTTACTAGGATCATTTTCAGATCAATAATCCTTATTGGGTTGGAATTGATCCAACCCATCGAAAAGAGTTTCGATAATACTGTGATGGAGATTACGATATGTCTCACTACTAGATAGAATAGAATCTGAGGGATCATATACAAAAAGAGCATGATCTGATCAATAGCTTAGATTATAATCAAATTATCAATAGGATTGGTGGTTTGAATTAAGAAACTGCTAATTTGTAAAAGTTACAAATTTAGTAACTGTTAATTGTTAGCATGAGGAACTTAATTGCAAGTGTTGCAATATAATTGAGCCTAATTAAATTATGAATCAATTTTTAATTAATTTAAATCAGATTTAATTTAATTAGACTTGACTTAATAAGGCTAATTGAGTTTAATTATCTAAGTAGGACTTGGATTTCAATCCTGATTGGATCAGGGTTGACAGTCTTTTTGTTAACCCAAAGTTTGATTTTGATGATAACAAGCTATTTGAGAGGGTTACTAATAATTACTTTGAGTTTAAAGTGTGTTTCAAAAAGAATCAAAGTGATCTAAGCTTGGATGTCAAAAATTCTTAAGAAAGAGTCCCAAGTTGAAGCATGTTTGGATGTGTATCAAAGTCCTCAATTGAAGAAAAAGGATGATCAATCTCTTGGAGGATCCCTCGGCAAGTTTGGAATGAGAAAGTATGAAAAATCGAGGCTCTAGACTCATGTTTCAGCTCTTGGAACAAAAGGAAAGCCCCTTGGGGTGTCCTATTTGTGAAAAAGAACTGAAACATTTGGTATGCCAAAAAGAGACGCCCCTTGGGATGCCTCTTTCTATGTTGGCCCAAAAGGGATGCCCCTTTGGACACCCCTGTGGGTAGTTTGTGCCAAATAGAGAGCAATTTTTCACTCTGGGTAAAACAGATGCCTCTTGGGAAACCTCATTTTGTGCCCAAGTGAAAAGGGATGCCCCTTTTGTGCAAAATAGAAAAGGGACACCCCCTCTATCTTCCCTTCTATTAGAAGTCGGTTTTTTTTTATTTTTTAATCATTTTTCTGACAACTTTTTTCCACTTTTTCATGTTCTAATGTTTCAAAATGGCTAGTACATGTCAATAAATAGTTTTTGAATATTTGAATTATTTCCAAAGAGGGAAACCTTTTAAGAAAAGGTGGAAGACTCCAAAAAGCAGAAATAACAGAAATTGTAGAAAACTGAAAAGAAGCCATTCTTGAGCCATTTTTCACTTAGATTTCTCTAGAGCAACCAGTGAGAAGTAGTGCTATTCATCTCCAAGCTCTTCTTCAAGCTTTGAAACTATCCTACATCAGATTGAAGAGCCTTTTCCAAGCAACTTCTTCTATAATTTTTGTTTCTATTGAATATCTTATTCAATTTGTGAGCTTTGTATTCTCTATTGCTTTCATTCTCTATTGCTTTTGTTCTTTGTCTAGTTTTGGGGGTGAGGTCCAAAACTAGGGAAAGGTTTGATCCACACCTGAAAATGGATTGGTGTAGGTTGATTGTGAGCCCAAGGAAAAATAATCTTGTAATGTTTTGGTTGGTGAGCCTTGAAAAAACCAATTAGGTTGTGGATTGTGATCCTGAAAAATAATCTGACTATAATCTTTTGAGATTATAGTGGAATACCCAAGTAGGAAGCTTGGGGAATGGACGTAAATGCAGAGTTTGGCACCAATCCACTATAAATCTTTGTGTTTGTGGTCATTGTGCTTATTCTTGCTTTCTTTACTTTACTCCACTGCATACTTGTTTGAGTTGCTGTTCACATTCACCTTCACATTCAAAAATACCTAAAATTGATGCACATATTCTCTAAAATTTTAAGGAACTCTTTTAAGTACCCAATACACCCCCCCTAGGTTGCTAGACTAGGTAACACTTTTCAAATTTGATTTGAATCAGACTTGAATTGGATTTGAATTGAATCTAATTTGAAACTAAATTAAATCAGGAGCCTAAACCTATGTTTGACTAGGTTTCTCTCTCTTACCTAGCCAACCAAGTGAAGAGAAGGGTGCTAAAAGTCATGCCCCTTCTCTTGCGCGTGTGAAAGGGTGAGGAGGCGCTTCCCCTTGGGCACTGGGCCTCTTCTTGATAGGGTTTGATCTTAATTTAAATTCTAATTTAAATTTGAATGGATTAGGATCAGATCCTATCAAGTTGAGGTGTTGGAAACTGAATTTTGTGCAACAAAAATTAAGAAGAGGGGCTAGGGCGTGCATGACTTGTTACGTGAGTTTCTTCTTACCGCATAACCATCTCAATGCCACCCCTCCTCTCCTTCTTCATCCCAATGCCCCACCTCTTCCTCCTTAGATCAGATCTAGAGAGAGAGTAGAGAGAGAAGAAAAGAAGAAAAAAGATTCTTCTTCCTCTTCCTGGCATCTTGTTCAAATCCTATCAGATCATCATGAAGAGTTCATGCTGCAAATTTTGTTCTTTTAGATCTAGAAGAAGGAGATATAGATCCAAGTTAGGGAGCGAGGCTTGTAAGGTGCGAGCACTCCAATGGCCTCAGTGCTCCGATTAGGTCATCTCCATGTGGATGCAGCAGAGGTCGGATGCTGGCGCAACTACGTCAAAAACCCCGAACATTTGCAGGATCCGATCTGAGGAAAGAGAAGGATAGCAATTCAGGTAACTAATTATTTTTCTTTCTGATTCCAGATCTATTTATAAAATTTATTTATGTATGTTAATCAATCCTTAGATGATTTCTTGATTAGATCAAGGTATGATTTTAATATTAAAATTATTTTAATATTTATCTTCCACTGCTTACTTTCATATGATGAAAAAATTTGCATGTGAATCATCTGAAATCTAATAGTGGTATCAGAGCCACATCGATTTAACATGCATGAAATAAATTTTAGATCTAATTTTTATTTTATATTTGAAAGTTAGGATTAATAAAATCAATCTTGTGCTGAAATAAGGCTGTCCTAATATAGGGTTAAGCCTCTATATTAAAAAAGTTATCCTAGCACAAGATTAATCGGCTTTGAAAATTATTTTTGAAATAAAAAAATCTATAACTTTAGATCTAAAAATTGATATATGAGATATGTCATGTTTAATATTAGATCTAAAATTAAAAAGATTAAGATTTGCATCAGACTAATATAAGGTTGTCCTGGTATAGGGTTAACCCCTAATATTGAAAAGATTGTCCTAGTATGATATGAACCGATTTTTAAAAAATATTTTCAAGATGTTTTTACTTTAGTTTTAGATCTGATATGCATGTATATGATATGTGCTAACTTAGTTTTAGATCTAAAAATTATATATATGATATATATTTTTTTGTAAATTTTAGATCTAAAATAGCATATATGTGATATATGACATTAGGTTTAAATCTGAAATTATTGCAAGATCATAAGCCATTAATTCATAAACTTGAACCTAATCTAAAAATTACTTTTAGAATCTAAATTTTAGGTTATGCATGAGGGTATGGGTTGAACAATTAGGTCTAGTGATTGAACTATAATTAGGTTCTTTGATTAGATCAAGTTAGAATTCTTATCAATTTGAGCAATTAATCGAACATGATCAATAGTTGATTAGGATTAGGTTAAAGAGACTCAAAATTGATTTTAGTTATAGTTGGTTACATTGATTCACATTTGATATGAGTCAATTAACTCAAGATCAAATTTAGCTCAATGGATCGAGCTCGAGTAGCTCAACTGATCTATTCGAGTCCGATTGATCAATTGGTGTCTAAGGTAAATTTGATATTTTTGATCGATAATTTTTAATTGAGAGCATGCTTATCTGACCAATTCGTTGGTGTCTAAGATAAAGCATCAGCAGACCCTCCCACCGATTTTACTTATCTGGATAATTTGGTCGATCAAATCTTGAATAAGATTGCTTGGTCATTCGAGTTCATCCATGCCGACTAGGTTAGATCAGACATGAGATGTGCTGACCTAAACCAAGTTAGTTAGTCATGAGATATGCTGATCTGAACTAGACAATCATTTACATGAGATGTTTGTTACTATATAGAAGAGATCTAAATCAAACCTTCTCAACAAATATTAAGTCTTACGGTCTTATACCATTGTAGATGTGCGGGTCCTTCTCGGGGTTGATTGTTCTCGACTGGTTATAGTGGTTCAGTTGCATCGAAAAGATGCAACCACACTATCAACATGAGATGCTATGGGATTGAGATGGGGTTGAGCTCAATATTTCAGATATGGTGAGGGTCCAATGATGGCTTCATTTGCATGAACGGTGGATTTGCCTAACTAAGGAGTGGGTCAATATTCCAAGCATGGTGAAGCTTCATGAATTAGAGACCGAAGTTGGCTGCAACATGTTTGAAGAAATATTGGATAAGAGTTATCCACTCATCAGTACAGCATAGCCCAATATTTCAAACACGATGAGGTGCACGCATATCAATGGAATCACAGTATCCACTAGGAACTTTAACTCGTATAGGGGTTCCCGCTTCCTAACTCAATAAGTGTTGGGATCTAAAGAAATAGTGACAGTCTAATTTATTTCTTAAAGTTTCTAGAATAAATTTTAAAAATCTAATACAAATATCTAATTAGAATTCTCTTCTCTCTTCAGTTTATAACTCAGCTTCAAACTCCATAGCCCATCTAGAGTCCTATTGGATTGGGACTCTGTTACTTAAGAGTCCCACTGGACAAGGACTCTGTTAAATTATAATTTACTAAGAGTTAGTAAGGAGGAACATCTAGAGTCCCACTGGACTGGGTCACTGGAGTCCCTCTGGACTAGGACTCTTTCAAATTACAATAGTTGCTAAATTATTTGATTTGATCAAATAATAGGATTGGGTCTTGATCAAGTTAAATTAGATTTAATTTGATTAGATTCAAGTTTAAGTTTGACTCAGACTAGATTTTATTAGTCTAATGAGATTAGACTTGATAAGTGTTTGACTTATTTTGAAACCCAAATCCAATTTAATTGACCAAGTTCAAGATACAACCAATTGATCGACAAGAACTACAAAGAACTAACTTAGGACTTCAGAATGGTTTTGAACTCTAGAAAGGGTTAGGATATGTTGTAGACCAGGATTTCCTAGCATTACCAAACTATCCAATCATTGAAATGTTCAACACTTGAGAAACAGATGGATGACATCAATTAGGTTAAGCACTATATCTTGACCTTAGTACCATACGAGGACATCAAAAATTTAGAGCTATGATAACTCACCTACAATAGTTATGTAGTGAGCGGAGCCAGACTGCACGTTGAGTAGTCCATCCATGATTATTGTTTGACAATGGTTAAGGACCTTATGAGCTCAAGATAACCATCATGAGAAACTAAGTGGATTTGATCCAGTAGTCCTTTAATGGTTTATTTGGTTAGTTTATAGTAAACTATCATATGAATGAGAATGATAGCGCATTACTAAAATTACTGAATATGTTGGTGATCACTAAGGAGATCTTGAAAAGTTCAAGGGGCTGTGTTCTTACTATGAAAAATCTGATTTCAGAAATGAGTCTCTTAGAACAAGAGGTCTATGGAAGAATGAGCCAAGAAAGGATCTTCTCAAGGAGAAGACGTCAGGCAAGGGATAATATTTCCACTGCAGTACTGACGGCCACTCAGATGAAAATTATCCTCCTACCTGGATAACCTAAAGAAGAATGATGACACACCTTATGAAGATATGTCACATATGTTTGCATGTTGATGTATTCAGACAGTGAGTATGACATAGATCTGAGAGATCTATAGATGAGATAAATCTAAGTATATGTGGTACCTCAAATAAGATCATTTTGAAGAGGACAGGATATATAAACTTAGAAAGAGATCGTCTTCTTGACACACAAATTCTGAGTTTGTGGATTCTACCTTCAAGAAAAATTAACCAAACTATCTCTTGTGGGACATGTGGAGAGCACCACTATATACAGGCCCATTTGATGGAAAATCTCTTGAGGTTCTTCGATTGGATCGAGGAGGTATATATCTTAGTGAAAATTTCAGGATTATCTCATAAAAATGGTATAGTCTCACAGTAGACTCCTCCTAATTCGGCTCAGCTCAACGGGGTATCAGAAAGGAGGATTAGAACCTTATTGGATATGATCTGATCCATAATGAGGTTCACTCACTAACCTTTACTTCTTTAGGGACATACTTTAATCTGTTGAATAAAATACTAATTATGCTTTTAAGTGGACCACACTGTGACTGTGATCTATCATACCATATTTTAAAAAAATAGTTTACCTAAGCTGGTGGTAGTGGGAGGATATTGAGCTCGAAGAAAAAGTCTTTAAAGAGCAACAAGTTAGAGATTTAGTTGTACCTATTCATTCTGAGCCAGTTAGTGTAGGACCTCCACCACCTCATAGATCTAGTAAGGTCTCCCATCCTCATGAAAGGTACTTAGGTATGCTTTCAAAAGATGTAGAGAAAATATTTTTCGTAGGAGATAGGGATCAAGTAGTTGATCTTAAGACATATGACGAGATGATGTACGACATTGATTCCAAGAAATAGAAGGAAGTAATAAGGTCAAAGATTGACTTGATGCATTCCAGCCAAGTCTGATCTTAGTGGATTCATTAGAGGACATTGTATCCATTGGGTGTAAATGGATCTGTGATAAACACTTAAGTTAAGTATTTTAAATTAAAAAATTATATTTAATTTATCTTATTTATTAAGAATTTGATGTTTCTTTCTATGTTTTACAGGAAAGGTGATCGCCAATACAAAGAGTCCAATTCATAGATCAAAAAGACTCAAGTTTGAAGAAAATTGGATTTAAAATAAAATTAAAATAAAAGAAAGACGCATCCGGTATTATAGAAAATGAAGATACTATGCAAGGAATCCAAAAAGGATATAGATGTCATTATGAAGGAACTTTTGTTTCTTTTTGGAATAAAAAAAAAAAAGGATTCACGTGAATTTCATCTGGGCGGTTTCACATGGATTCAAAAGCCTGGGCGTGCGTGAATTCTTTGGCTCGTGGGCGCGCGTGAACGTGGGTGCAGACGCGAGACGTGGCGTGGACATGCGGGATGCGGCGTGGACGCGGGACGGGCGCTGACGCAGGTGTGGGCGCACTGCAGACAAGTTCAAAATAAGAAAAAAAATAATATTTAGAAATGTGTTGAAAGATTTATATTTTTTTTAGTCCCACATCGGAAAATCATGTAAAACTCCTCCCTCCTAACACCTATAAAAAGACTTTTGTACTCTCATTGGAGGGGGAGCCCAGAAATTCTTCTAGAGCCTTGCATAGAAGAATAAAAAGGGACTACTTCATGAGCAGCTAGGCTAGCAGTCTCGGGAGTGGAGAAGAAATTTTGTAACGACACAGAGATGGTTTATTGTTCTAAACTTTCCTGTATTTCTTTATATGCAATAAAGATTATGCTTTTTATTTAAATTGTCATGAGTTCTTTATTTGCTCCCTATCATATGCTTTTATTTATGCTTTCTTGTTAGATTAATTTAGGAACAACTTTTACTTTCCAGAGATGCGTCGTGATCTACGGATACGAGGCGTGCCGAGGAAAGAAGAGTTGTTTACCTAGTACTTTCTGGAGACGCGCCGTGATCTACGGGTACGGAGCGTGTCGAGGAAAGACAGGTATTTTTCCTAAGATTAATCACATTTATTTAGTTAAAAAAGAGATACAACTCTGCTAGTGCAAATTAATTCAAAACTCCCGAGCTCTTTATTTTTTAATTACCTCAATTTTACGATAATTTATTTTCTAAATCAAAAATAACGCTTCTTTCTTTTACCTTGCAATTTCAACTTAGCCCAAGGTCCCTGAGGATACGATCTCGACTCATCCTACCTACGTAGTGAGTAGAGTTATTTTTGGTGCTATCAACGACTACGCATCAAATTTTGGCACCGTTGCCGGGGATCTTGGCACGGTTGAATTAAAAAAAAAAAATTGAAAAAAAAAATTTAAAAAGATAAAATTATATAAAAAAAAACCACTGACATTTCATAACACTTAACTAAAATAGCGTAACCTCAAATATAAAAATTTCTAACTTGATTGGACACCTTGTTTCTTTGCATTGCATCTCCATAATTAATCTTAAGGGCAATAACCCATTAACCAGATAAGGTGGGGATTTGATCACCCTTCCTTGGCTCACAAATCACTCCCTTGCATTTGCATAACCTAGACCTTAATTTAAAATCAACTAGACGTCAGCCCTAGGAATTTCGAGCTCAATAGGATAAGAAAGCTCTAGAGTTGAACCGAGTGTGGATTGGTTAATTGCTCGGTGTCTAAGGCAAGTGGTTAAACAAAGTGGTTTTCAATTGGTTCCGTTGACTGACCTGTCCAACTTAGTTGGTGTCTAAGGAAAGCAACGAGCAGGGAACCTCCCACATCTTACGCTTACCTGGCCGAGTCAGTTAGTCAGTCTTGAGCTTGGAGTGCTCAAAAGCGGTCTTGAAAGTTAGGAGCTATCTAGATCTAAGTTAACCTTAGGATAGAGAGTCTATGATTGTTTAAGTTGATTGCAATTAACATCTAAACATTAATTAATTTCTCTCTTTTCATAGATTTAAGATTCTTAGGTTCTTCTCTTTAGATTTTATTCATTCTTTTCTCACTTTATTATAAAAATATATATTATAAAAAAAAAAAATTCTGTGTGTGCTCTACAGTATAATTGTAAGGTGTATGCTTGGCCGTAGATCGTTACGACCAGAAATCCAACCTTTTGATCCAGAAATAGAAAGAACCTTTAGAGCCAACAGACATAAAAAGATGGACCGAAATCAGGAGAATGATTCACCCAAGCAATTGAAGGAGTACTTTACTCCTTCCACATATACCTACTCTCCTTGTATTCAAGTACCCCCTATGGAGGCCACTCAATATGAAATTAAGTCCAGTATAATCCAAATGTTACCTTCATTTTATGGACTTAGTAATGAAGACCCTTATAAACATCTTGAAGAATTTCTTGAGATATGCTCAACTGTCAAAATTCACAACTTCTCCGATGATGCTCTTAGGTTGAAATTATTCCCTTTTTCACTTAAGGACAAAGCCAAATACTGGCTACATACTTTGGATTCCATGACTATATCAACCTGGGACCAGCTGCAAGGAGAGTTTCTCAAGAAATATTTTCCCATAGGAAAAACTAATCAAATAAGGAAAGCCATAACTAGTTTTTCCCAATTAGATGGAGAAATATTTCATGAAACATGGGAGAGATTAAAAGACCTTATTAGAAAATATTCCCACCATGCTGTACCCAAGTGGCAGTTAATCCAATATTTTTATGATGGGCTCTCTGAAAGACATCGACAAATGGTCGATGCATCATGCGGTGGGACTTTTATGCTGAAAAGTGAGGATGAGGCATGGCAACTGTTTGAAATTTTAAGTAAAAATTCATTACATCATATGTCTATCTCTATTAGAGATAAACCCATGTTAAACTCAAAAAGAGGTAGAATATATGAAGTAGGAAATGCCATAGATATCCATCAAAAGGTAGATGAACTGTCCCAAAAATTAGATCGTCTTCTAAACACTGGACAATCCCCGATTCCACCTAATCCAATCCAAGAAGTTTGTGCATTGTGTGCAAGTCCGAACTATTTTGTTAATGAATGCCCAGCCGCACCTCAATTTTTTGAGTTTGTGCATGAGCAGGTTCAGCAAGCTCAAGTCCAACAAGCTCGCAGACCAGGAAACGATCCATATTCGAACACTTATAACTCCGACTGGAGAAACCATCCAAATTTTTCCTGGAGACCACAACCAGTGGTTGGTCCTGCCACACCTCGACCTCAATATCAGGATCCAACATATAGGCATGGATCATACCATCAATTTCAAAATGCTCCTCAACCATCTACTACTGGTCACAGCTCAGCTTTTGAGGAAAAAGTTCTGAAAGCACTAGAACGATTAGAAGTCAACACTCAGATCCTTAACTCCCACACACAATCCATTGCTAAGCTAGAGACCCAAATAGGTCAACTAGCGACTGTATTCAGTAGGAGGGAAGAAGAAAAATTACCTAGCCAACCCGAGAGCAACCCAAGAGGGCAATTTGTGATTGAGAGTTATAATACCCCAGAAGCTTTTTCTGAACATGCCAAATCAATCATGACTCTGAGAAGTGGGAAGGTCATTGAACACACTAGTAAAATCAATGAGACTGACCCTAAACCTCTAACCGAATCCAAATCACCCAAGAACAAGGAGGACCTGAAAATAGAGAAGGAACCAACTACACCGGAATCATCTTACTTGCCTAAAGCCCCATTTCTGGATGCCCTGAAAGCCCCTATTCCTGTAGATAAGAAGGGAAAAAAACTCGATGAGATGTTGGAATTATTTAAGCAAGTCCAAATTAATCTTCCCCTTCTAGATGCAATCAAACAGGTCCTGCTTATGCCAAATTTTTGAAAGATTTGTGTACCCAAAAATATAAATCTAGATCACAAATCCCAAAGAAATTACGTCTCACTGAACAGGCTAGTTCTGTCGTCCAGCATGCCACTCCTCCAAAGCTTAAAGACCCAGGAGCCCCCATCATTTCCTGTGTTATAGGAGATTATCACATTGAAAAAGCTCTTCTGGATTTAGGGGCAAGTGTGAATCTTTTACCTAGTTCGGTGTATGAACTTTTTGGATTCGAAAAACTGAAACCCACATCAGTCACATTACAGTTAGCCGACAGATCAATTAAGGAACCACGTGGAATGCTTGAGGATGTCTTGGTCAAGATAGATGAGTTTTACTTTCCAGTTGATTTTTTGGTTCTCGATATAGAATTAAGTGGCAACCCCAGACAAATTCTCATTATCTTAGGACGACCTTTCCTAGCTACGACGAATGCATGCATCAACTGTAGGACAGGAGTCATGGACGTATCGTTTGGGAATAAGAAACTGAGACTGAATGTGTTTGATGCTTCCCAAAGACCATCAATGGATAGTTGCTTCAAAGTAGATACACTAAAAGATATTATAGAAGATGCAACACCCATAATTCTAGCACCTGACCCCTTAGATACTTGCTTGGCTCACTTTGGAGTGTATGACTTTAAGGGATATATGAAAGAAGTTAATATATTATTGGATACACCACATGATAAAACCACTCCTCCATGGACAATCAAGTATGAGCCATTGCCCATCTTTTGTTGGTTTTATTGCATATGACGTCTGGCTGAAGACGTAAAACTTAGCGCTTTTTGGGAGGCAACCCAAATTTCTTCTATTTTGTTTTAACTGATCATCATTTTTTTAAAGAATAAAGGACCACTCTGTATGGAAGAGTCTGTTAATAAACTTGATGTCTGGCTGAAGACATAAAACTTAGCGCTTGTTGGGAGGCAACCCAATGATTTCATATTTTTTTACTTTACCGCAGCTGCAGGAATTTAGAACAAGAGCCTATTAATCAATGAAGCTATCTTCAACTTTCGAAGTAAAATTATCCCAGGTGCACTCTCTCCTTTTATTTTCTTTGCTTTCTTACTCCATTGAGGACAATGTAGATTAAGTTGGGGGGGGGGAATTAATCAAATCCTCGAGTATGGTCAGAAATAATTAGTTTTGTGCATTCAAATTTTATTTTGATTAAGAGTCAATTAGGCATCCTAATAAATGAATGATTAACGGTCAAGATAATTTTAGAGATACTGAGGAATAAATTATTAAGAAAACCCAATGAATGGTAGGGTTTGAACTAGACCAAATTTTAGGAGTGATTCTACAACCCTCTTCTTACTGATCTCAATAAAGAATCTACTTCATGAAAAATTGGGTGGAAAGATCGAGGTATGCAAAAATTCTCTTTAAAAAAAAAAAAAAAAAAAAGAGAGAGAGAGAAAAACAACATTGGTCTCCTACTGAGTAACCGGGCCCTTTCGCCTAAGTAAGCGTTGTGGTTCGCATAAAAAGGTAGGCAATGTTATATATATATATATATATATATATATAAAAGGACTAAATTGCAAGAAGATAATAAACCTCTTTCCCATTAAGTTAGAGGATTTAAAGAGTAAAGTGGGGAGTTGGTGAAAGAAAAGCTCTGAAATTTCTTTAGTTAATACTCAGCCACTAATTAGCCAAATTGATAATCCAATGAAATATCTCTTTAATGGTCTGACCAAGTATCATCTACCTTTTGGGATGCCTAAACTAATTTTTGATTCAAAATCGAATCGGTACACAATGCTGATATATCTATTTTACTCGAGGATAAGAAAAATTCAAGTTGGGGGGTGTGATAAACACTTAAGTTAAGTATTTTAAATTAAAAAATTATATTTAATTTATCTTATTTATTAAGAATTTGATGTTTCTTTCTATGTTTTACAGGAAAGGTGATCATCGATACAAAGAGTCCAATTCATAGATCAAAAAGACTCAAGTTTGAAGAAAATTAGACTTAAAATAAAATTAAAATAAAAGAAAGATGCATCCGGTATTATAGAAAATGAAGATACTATGCAAGGAATCCAAAAAGTATATCGATGTCATCATGAAGGAACTTTTGTTTCTTTTTGGAATAAAAAAAAAAAAGATTCACGTGAATTTGATCTGGGCGGTTTCACGTGGATTCAAAAGCCTGGGCGCGCGTGAATTCTTTGGCTCGTGGGCGTGCGTGAACGTGGGTGCGGACGCGAGACGCGGCGTGGACATGCGGGATGCGGCGTGGACGCGGGACGGGCGCTGACGCGGGTGTGGGCGCACTACAGACGAGTTCAAAATAAGGAAAAAAATAATATTTAAAAATATGTTGAAAGATTTATATTTTTTTTAGTCCCACATCGGAAAATCATGTAAAACTCCTCCCTCCTAACACCTATAAAAAGACTTTTGTACTCTCATTGGAGGGGAAGCTCAGAAATTCTTCTAGAGCCTTGCATAGAGGAATAGAAAGGGACTACTTCATGAGCAGCTAGGCTAGCAGTCTCGGGAGTGGAGAAAAAATTTTGTAACGACACAGAGATGGTTTATTATTTTAAACTTTCCTGTATTTCTTTATATGCAATAAAGATTATGCTTTTTATTTAAATTGTCATGAGTTCTTTATTTGCTCCCTATCATATGCTTTTATTTATGCTTTCTTGTTAGATTAATATTAGGAACAAC
>NC_026001.2:27866952-27897646 GCF_000442705.2 Elaeis guineensis
TGAATTTTGAGGGGTTTTGAGATTCCGTGGATGTTCAGAACTTGAAAAAAATTTGAAGGCCTATAAAAGGGGGGACTGCGAATAGGAGAAAGCATCCAAGAGAGCAGTGACAGCAGCAACTTTTATTCTTTTCTTTTCGAGTTTTTGTCTTAGGCTTTAAGAGAAAGAAGAGAATATAAAGGAGGAGATGGAGATCTTTATGCATGGCTAGACTCCTCCAACTCAAAAGATGATGAAGCCTATAAATAAATTTTATTTTTTTATATTTAATTTTTATATAATAAAATTATACTTTTATTTCATATCTTTTTATTTGTCTGAGGTATTGATCTAACCTACATGGTCTATACCCTCTACAAAGTGCCATGATCTCCAGATGCAGTACGAACCTAGGAGAGATAGATCATAGTAAGTTAGATTAAACTTATATTTGTAATTAGATTTAGAATAGTTTATACTCTGAATGGACAAGTCGTGATCTATGGATACGGTCCGTACCTCTTAGAAATAAACTATACTAATATCCTAACCACAAGTATTAATATTATAATATAAAAAAAAGAAAATAAAATCTATTTTGCATGATGGATTCAAAATTTTTGATTTATCTTTCTGACTTGCTTTTGTTCATAAATTACTTTACACTTGCAGTTTAATTCTTGTTATTTTATTTTTAAATTCTTCCACATCAATTATCTTTTATTACTTCTTCGTGAAATAATTATCCTAGATCTCTAAGGATACGGATCTCGACTCACTCTGTTTATATAGTTTGAGTTAGATTTTATTTTTGATCATCTATGATAGTAATCAAATTATGGCACCATTATCGAAGATCTAGGCATAATTATTTTTTTTAAAAAAAATTAACTTTCTTTAGTTTTAGTTGCTTTCTTAGTTAACTTCTTTAATTATTATTGCTTCATTTTAATTACCTTATTTTCTAAATTAGCTTTTATTCTTGTTAGAATAACAAAAATAAAAAAAAACAATAAACTAATTAAAAACTTTCTACTTTGCTTGGACATCTTGCTTTATTTGCATAGCATCTTCATAACACACCTTAAGGGCATAAACTCTAAATAAGATAAGGTGGGGTTTCATCATTCTTTTTTGGCCTACAAATCACCACCCTTTATCTTGCATAAATCTAAATCTTAATTAAAATCAATTAGATATTGGTCCCTAAGGACTCTTGAGCTCAATAGGACAAGAAATCCTAAGAGTTGGACCAGATTAGGATTAGTCATTTTAACTGGTATCTAGAAAAGTGATTCAGGGATAAGATCTCAAACGAAGGTGGTATTTAATTAGTTCCATTTGCTTACCTGATCAATTTTAATTGATATTTAAGGAAAGCAACAGGGAGACCCCCACCAACCTTACACCTATCTGACCAGTTGAGTGGCTAGTCTTTTACTTGGAGAGCTCAAAGATAATCTTAGCAGTTAGAAGCTGTCCAGATCTGGGGTAACCCTTAGCTAGGATTGATTGCATAACTTGATTGCTAACCCACAAATATTTAACCTAACGACACTCTTCTTTATCGTCTTTAGATTTAGGACTCCTTAGGACTCATCTTTAGAACTCTCTTTTCATCTATCTCTCCTTCCTCTTCTCTTTTCTTTCATAAAAGAATTAATTAAAAAAATTATAAAAATAACTAAAAATTCTCAACCTTCTTCTTAGACTAGGATATTTGGACGATTAGTTAGAACCGAGTTGAACCCTACATCAAGTCTAGTAGATCTCAAGCTCACCATGGGTGAACTCGAACATGAACCTCGAGTCCTGAAAGACCTTTGCTATCTAGTTGGGTCAGCCCAACCCTCATGTATTTGACTGCTACAAACCGATGCCAATTTCAAAAGTAAACTCTAGATCATAAACATGCTTTCCAAATTCACCAAAATCATGGAAGCATATATTTTTATGAGAAAATTTGAGGAAGTATGCACCACAATGCGGCTCCAACAGCTCACTTAGGATGCTGTTAAACTTAGATTAATCAATTTTGCCCTCAAGAACAGTGCTAAAAAATGGTTATACAGTCTTGCTAACCAATCCATAGCGTCATAAGAGGATTTTGTTAAAGTGTTCCTGAAGAAATTTTTTTCACACCATAAGACTACCAAATTTAAGAATAAAATTAATCAATTTTATTAATTACCTAGTGAGTCTTTTTGGAAGTACTTTGATCACTTTAAGAATCTTTTGAGTCAATTCCCACACCATGAAATTGAGACCTGAAGACTGTGCCAAATTATTTATGAGGGACTAGACCCAAACTCTAGAACAATGCTAGAATCAATGTGTTAGAGTCAATTTATAAACAAAGAGCCTCTAGAAGCCTGGCAATTTCTAGAGGATCTTGCAAAAAAGAGCTTACAATAGGAGATAACTAGAAAATTCGAAAGACTCACACCTTCAAGAGGGGGAGTACATCAAGTTCAACCTTCCGTAGCTATCGATGCCAAATTTGCTACCCTGGTCTGAAGAATGAAGCCTTAGACTCCAGGGACACACCCAGGTGAACCAGATTTCAACATCCAGTTACAATGGGTGTAATGCCACAGTCCACCACAAAAAAAGTATGTCCCTTCTTGATGGGTTCAACAAAAAATGAAGTAGCACAGGTCAACACTGCTTATCATAGACCCACAAAAAACCTCTATGCACCAACATACAATCCAGGATGGAGGAACCATCCCAATTTTTTTTGATCATAAGGGTCCAACTCAAGTAGATCTACTTTCAATCAGCCCAACCCTAGGCCCACTCAATCATCGAATAACCCACCAGACTTCGATAATGATCAAAGACTTAACTCATTGGAAAAAGGGTTAGAGGTTTTGGTGAAATCAACTTCTGACAACACAAATACGTTCAATGATTTCATGAAAACCACGGACAATTTCATGCAAACCATAGATCAGATTCTGACAGTCAATACCCAAGCGATAGTCCGATTGGAGAAGCAATTAGGACAGTCGGCTACCACCATTAGTGAAAGAGAAAAAGAAAAATTACCAACCCAACCAGAACCTAACCTAAGAGCCCAAACTAGTCAACGATCCCAACCTAAAGGTCAATTCAACCATGTAAATGCAATTCACACCTTAAGGTCTGGGAGATAAGTAGACAATCATGTGGGTATATTTGAAGATCAAAAAGATCCACTATGTGAACCACCACGAGAGCAATTGATCGATCAAACCAAGTCTGAGGAGCCTGAATCAATAGAGTTTGACAAGCCACCCAAGCCACTCATAGAACCCACCTCAAGGTTCAAACAAGCTGAGACATCATCCACCAATCCTGTAGCTCCTTTTTCAAATAGACTTAGGTCTAAACAACCACTGTTGGAATTTCTATGTCGAGGCATGCATGGGTGTTATAAAATTTTTATTTTCTAAACACCATAGTAGAATAGTAGATTAAAATATTTTTAATCTATATAATGCATGCATAAAATATAAACCACAAAGATCTACTTCATATACTGAAATTGAACATATACTGAAATTTAACATGTGATCGAATCACATTTATGTTTCATAATTTTTTTCTTCAAATCTGGATCTGAAAGAGAATAGGATCTCTTTTAGCTGTGCAAGTACTCGACCTCTATGGGTATCCACTCAGGATCAGTCTGGAATAGCCCTCTTCAAGTTAATTTTCTTCTCAAAAAAAAAATCAGCCTGCAAATCTGAACGAAACTTGGATCACGATCAATTTTTTGATCTCTTTTCTTGATCTTCTTCTTCTCTTCTTCTCTTGCCTTTTTTCTCTTGAATATGCTGCTACTATGGGCTAGAAACCAGCACAAGAGGGATGCCCAACAGCCTTAGGCATGGAAGGAAGAGGCACACCCAAAGGGAGGTGGCATGTGGACGTCCAAGGGAGAGGAGATGGGGAGGAGAAGAGAGGGTATGGGGCACTCTAATAGGGGGCATGGGCTGCTAGTTATGATGCCTAGGGACCTTAGGGGAGGTCCCTTTAAATAAGCATAAGTTTTGAATCCTATTCAAAACTAAATAAGCACTTAATACAAGTCCTACTTACATTAGATTTCCTAATAACTTAAGTTATTCAACTTTCTTTAGGAAATCTATTAGGCACCAACTCCTGGAGCCCTTACACCCACTAAATCACACCCCAAAATGCACCCAAGGGATGCCCCAATAAGGATCCATATGTCCTCTAAAGATGGAATATGCCCAACTTGATCAAATCAAGTGATGGCCCAACTTAACTATCAAGAAAATTAATTAGGAACTTGCATCCTTAATTCAATTGATCCAAAATCTTAGACACCCAACAATTAGAATTCAATGAATCTAATTCATTTAAATTATTTGTAGATAATTAAGTTTAAATTTTTTTATCAAATCAAGGAGTGTGGAGACACTGGTATGGCATACAGGTGAGATGTAAGGGTACATTATCATTGAACGTGACCAACTCCAGAGCATTCTACTGTCGAGAATATCTCTGATGGGATATAGGTACAAGTGTCCCTTAGACCTGAGATCACCTCAGTGACTTGCAAGCAACTCACTGTGCTTTGGTACTGGACTAACTGAATTTTTAATTCAGTAACGGAAGGCTTCTGGGCACAATCAAGTACTTGCAAAGTCAGAGTGTGATCGAGATGGGATTGACCACTCCAAGAGTTAGAGAAGAATGAGTCACTGTATTTCAATTTAACAAAACTTTGACCAGAGTAATCCAACAGATGGATTTGATATTTTGAAATATAATGTGGACAACCTGATCAGAGTTGACAGTTGAACTCTGAGGTGTCCTATGAGCATTTTGGTTAAGGGGATGAATTATATGAAAACTATATCCACATAGGTTCTAAGGATGTTGTTCTACACATTCGACCTATCCGACCGTCGGGTACCATTGCTAGATGGTCACTTCGATTGATATAGAAATTTATTCCTATGCTACCAGCTTAGGTTCGAACCTATGAGGTCACACACATTAAAGATCATGATCCAATCGGATGGTTGATCAACGATTAAGAATCATTCTAGGATTAAATGATCAATACGATTGACATTTAACCTAGTGCAAGTATTGCAGGAGGATCGATTAGCAATTCGATTGCTAATTGACTTAATTTGATTAAGCAATAGGCTGAGATTAAGTCTAATTGAATATGATTTAATTAGATTTGATTTATGCTTAATTGGATCAAGTCCAATTAGTTTATTGGATAAGCCAAGTGCAAGGAAAAACTAGTCCTAGTCCAATTAGGACTTGGGTCAACCTAATTTCTAATTCGATTAAAAATTAAATCATATTTAAATCTAATTTAATTTGATTAAATTAGGTTCTTAATTTGGTTAAGATCTATTTTAATTAGGTTAATTTAGTTTTGGTTTGATTTGATTTGAGAAACTAAATTTAAACAAGTCATAGATTGAATCCTAGTAAGACTAGGATTCCACCTTGCGCTAGGATTCCACCTTGCGCCACCTTAGCCCCCCACACCCACTCTCTCTTATTTTGTGTAACTAAACCTTCTCTCCCAAGCCTTCATGCATGCTCAAAGCTTTTCTCTCTTTCTCTCTTACATAGAATGTGGTTGTGGATCAAGTTAAAGTAGGAATCTGTTTGGATTTCAAATTCTATGAGATAGAATTTTAGGAAACCAAAACTCTTTCTTTTTGGCACTGATTTTATCCAATTTTTTTTTGATAATTTCATGACTTTTATGGCACATATTTTGCACCCTTTGCTAGTAGTCCATGGTAGAAAAAGAAGGAGGAGGTGCCCAAGAGTTGGGCGCTACTTATCTTGCCCTGTTTGGATTTTTCTTGACTAGGTATTTGACTTAGAAAAGGATTCTTCATATCTCATTATTTAAAATAAATTTCTTCTTGAGATTTTTTTGGATTATAGATCATTGAGAGACCTTTCAAGCATATAAAAATCAAGGAGAAAGAGTATTGAGGCATGGAGATATAATAGACACAAAACTAGGTGTCTGCGTGAGAGCAAAGAGAAGAAGAAGAGGGTCTTCTTCTAAAGTTGCTGAGTTCACCTCTTCCCTTCCTCCATCTATGAGTTTTTTGAGAGTGTCTCACATCTAAAGCTCCTTCTCCTACTTCTCATCTTTAGAAGAGTCCAAATCAAGAAGAAGGAGGCATCTGATCGACCATCGAAGAAGGATTAGTACAGTACTAGCATACTGTACTGATTTCTTGGACTAGGACTTTTGATCGTGATTCGTGAGCTCGTGTGGATGACTCCTGGAGGTCGGACACATGTGCGGCTTGCAACATCATCCTCAAGTCCAGATCAGCAAAGTTAGAACATCTAACTTGCAAGGTAATAGATCTGATCTATTATTTTCTACATACATTAGATGTAGAATAGAAACATGTTGATATGATCAACATGTAGTTCTTGCTCTTTATATTTTAATTTCTGATTTAATGCCATGTAATAATCATGTAATAGGATCTTAGATCTAGGAATTCTCTGATTTTATAAAATAAATTTTAATTTATTTTAGTCTTCCACTGTATGATCTTGAAAAGTTTCAAGATCTAACCCTGAAACCCTAGATCTGGTACCTTCAGTATGGTCACGCTCAGTACTAGTTGTTCTCTAACAACTTTTCGTACTTGTTGTCTAATATCTCTACACTATAAACTAGAGAATTATCTATCCCAAAGAAAGTGATCTGTGCACCGGTCTATCTGGATCGATTACCATCCTCATGATGATTCTATGATCGGGAGCATGTAGGAATTAAATATATATCTCTAATTCTCAACTCTTTGAGAATATGTATCGAAAGTTAATTCTATGGACAACTCAAGGACACATCACACTTGAATAAAAAATAAATTTATCCTTTTTTTGATCAAATCAATATGTTAAGTACAAAATTATGTCTTAAATTTATTACAATGTGTCAGCCATATTGACTTCTAGGACATACATCTAACAATCTTCCACTTGGACTAAAGTTAATTGGCCACAAATTTAAGTCCCATCTTCTTAAGGTGGACTTCCATTTTTGGCTGGCTTAATTGCTTTGTTAGTAGGTCTGCCACGTTGTCCGCAGAGTCTACTCTTCATATCTCGACATATTTTTTTTGAAGTAGTTGCGTATGATATGATACCACTGCTCGATGTACTTTGATTTTTGATGAGACCTCGGCTCCTTAGCAAGTGCTATGGCTCTATTGTTGTCGCAGTAAAGTGGTATAGCATCCGATGTCATAATCTCAAGTTTCATGATAAACTTTTTAAACCACAAGCCTTCCTTTGCAGCATCTGAAGCAGTGACATACTTAGCCTCTGTGGTCGAATCCACTATGATAGGTTGCTTAGGACTCTTCCAACTGATCGCGCCACCATTGCAAACGAACACATATCCTGATGTAGACTTTCTATCATCAGGATCAGACATGAAGTCTGAGTCAGTATATCCCTCGACTCGTAATTCTGAATCTCCTCCAAAGATTAAAAATAAATCTTTAGTCCTTCTCAAGTACTTAAAGATGTTCTTCACAGCTATCCAGTACTCCTCATCTGGATTCGACTGATACCTGCTCGTGACACTCACAGTAAGGACAATATCAGGTCGAGTACACAGCATGGCATACATGAGGCTTTCTATGGCTGAGGTATAAAAAAATCCTACTCATACGCTGCACTTCTTCAGATGTGGTTGGATACATCATCTTGGAAAGATTAATACCATTTCTAAGAGGTAAAAGTCCTCTTTTAGAGTTTTTCATGCTGATCCTCTTCAGCACCTTCTCTATGTACAGCTTTTGTGACAGGTCTAGCATCTTTTTAGATCTATCCCTATAGACCTTTATTCCAAGAATATAGGATGCTTTCTTTAGGTCTTTCATGGTGAATTCCTTAGACAACCATCTTTTGACCATGGTCAACATGAAAATATCATTTTCAATGAAGAGAATATCATCCACATACAATACGAAAAATGTTATTACGCTCTCACTGACCCTTTTATATACACAAAGTTCCTTTTTATTTTTGATAAAATCAAACAATTTGATCGCATCATCAAAATGATGATTCCAACTTCGAGAAGCTTGCTTTAATCCATATATGGACCTTTGCAGCTTGTAGACTCTGTGATCACCATCACCAGATATGAAATTCAAAGGCTGCTCTATATAGATATCTTCCTCAAGATACCCATTCAAAAAAAAAAATTTCACATCCATCTGTCAGATTTCATAATTATAGTAAGCTGCAACAGTAAGCAGAGTGCGGATGTATTTCAGCATGGCTACGGACGAGAAGATTTTTTGATAGTCAATACCCTCGCACTGACTATAACCTTTTGCCATAAGCCTAGCTTTATAGGTCTTTATCTTACTATCGGTACCTATTTTTTTTTGTAGATCCATTTACATCCAATGGGTACGATACCCTCAGATGGATCCACTAAGGTCCAAACTTGGTTCGAGTGCATCGAGTCAATTTCTGACTTCATTGCATCTAACTATTTTTTAAAATCGATATCAGACATCGTCTCATCAAAGATATTAGGATCATCACCATGATCCTTATCTCCCATAAGGAATATTTCTTTTATTTTCTCTGTAAGCATATCCATATACCTTTTAGGAGGTCGGGAGATCCTGCTAGATCTATGAGGTGGTTGAGGAACGTCAACTATTGGCTCATGAATAATGGGTTCTTGAGGATCTATAGCTCTTTGCTCTTCAGAGACCTTCTCTTTGAGCTCAACTAACCTTCCACTGTCACCATCCTGGATAAACTATTTTTTTAGAAATATGATGTTTCGACTCACAATCACATTATGATCTTGTGAAAAGTAGAAGTAGTATCCCATGGATTCTTTTGGATACCCTATAAAATGAGCTATTATAGATCTATCCTCTAATTTATCGGCCATCTGTCTCTTGACATAGGTCGGACATCCCCAAGTCTTTAGATAACCTACACTTGGCCTCTTACCATACCATATCTCATACGGTATGGTAGGAACAAACTTTCATGGAACCCTATTCAATAGGTGAATGGTAGTTAATAGAGCATGTCCCCAAAGATATAAGGATAGATCAGTGAAGCTCATCATGGATCTGACTATATTTAATAGGGTCCTATTCCTCCTTTCGGATACCTCATTGAGCTGAGATGTTCGGAGAGAGTCCATTGAGAGACTATGCTATTATCCTTAAGATATCTCAAAAATTTTCGACTAAGATATTCACCTCCTCGATCAGATCGAAGAACCTTAATGAGTTTGTCTATTTATTTTTCTACTTCATGTCTGAATTCTTTGAATTTTTTAAAGATTTCAGACTTGTGTTTCATCAGATATATATACCCATACCTAGATAGATCATCGATAAAGGTAACGAGGTAGCTATAACCACCCCTGGTATGCATATTAAATGGCCCACATATATCGGTGCGTACCAGGACAAGTAACTCAGTGGCTCTTTCCCTATGTCTTACAAAGGGTAACTTGACCATTTTTCTTTGAAGACAAGATTCACAAGCTGGATATGACTCTGAATTAAGAGAGCCAAGGATCTCATCTTTTTCTAGTTTGTTTATCCTATCCTCTTCAATATGGCCTAGTCTATGATGCCACAGGTACTTTTGGTTAATTTCATCTCTGGGTCTCTTTTAACCTACGGCACTCACTATTTGCTCATTCAGATTCATATTTACATTAACATGCAAGTGATATAGACTGTCAATTAAAAGATCTCATGCAATCAATTTATTTCATAAATAAATAGAATAAAATTTTTATTGAAACTAATTTTAAAACCTTCCTATGCTAGCACAGACACGAAAATCAAATTTAGACTAGCTACAAGAATAAAATAATAATTTTTTAAATCTAATCTAAAATCAGACGATAATCAAAGAGGATAAGTACCAATGGCTTCTGCAGTAACTTTTGCTTCATTATCGACCCAAAGGATCATGTCACCTTCCCTCAACCTCCTACTTTCTATTAGACCCTGCATTGAGGTACATATATGAGCACTCGAATCAGAGTCTAATACCCAACTAGAAGTAGAAGAAACCATAAGATTAGATTCAAGTACGAGCATACCTTCCAAAGGTTTATCACTCTTTTTGATCTTTAGGCTCTCCAAGTAAAGTGGACAGTTTCTCCTTCAGTGGCCTTCAGCATCACAGTGGAAACACTTTTCTTTTGCTTTGGCCTTCTTAGGAACATCCTTCCTTGGCATGCTCTCTTTCTTCTGCTTCTTAGGAGATTTTATCTTCTTCTTTTCAGTAGACTTTCTCTTGGAAGAAGTCTGCTCCACAGCAAGAATAGTATCCCTTGAACTCTTCAAGGTTCCTTCCATAGTGACCAACATATTGACCAATTCGGGTATAGTGCAATCAAGTTTGTTCATATAAAAATTTATAATAAATTGATTATATGAACTCGTAAGGGATTGAAGGATCAAATCTATCTGCAATTCTTTTTGCATATCAAGTCCGAACTTTTCAAGCTCCTCAATATCTTTGATCACTGTCATACAGTGCTTATGGATAGATTGCCCTTCGCACATCTACAAATTGAAGAGTCTCTTGGATATTTCTAAGCACACTGTATGGATCTGCTCATCATATAACTCTTGCAGGTGAGTGATCATAGCCCTGACAGTGGGCATATGCTCATGCTAGCTTTGCAACTCGTTTGACATAGATGCCAGCAGATAGCACTTGATCCGACTGTCTTCATCCATCTACTTTTGAAAAATAGCTCTTTGCTCAGTAGTAGGATGGTTTGGTAACACTATAGGTTCCTGATCGAGTATATGATCTAATTTTTTTGAGGTCAGGACAATATTGAGGTTTCTGAGCCAGTCTTTGTAATTAGTTTCGATCAAATGATTGGTTTTAAGGATGCGGGCTAGAGAGTTTGAGGCTGACATTGTTTAACTATAAGAGTAGAGATTTCAGTTAAACTTTTATACTTTAATGTTATATTTACTTCTAGAAACTTTAAGATGCAAACAATGACTCTCACTAATTTTTCGAATCCCTCCACTCTCCGGATGGAAAACAAAAATTCTATCGCAAAAAAAGAATTACTAGTGGGTGCTACGGTCCCACCGATGCCATGCACCTCACCTAACAGTTATTGGTAACATGCATACCGATGCATAGGTAACTCTTTGCCTAGATACTTTTCTAAGCATGTTGAAGCGACTTGATCTTTAAGTCATGTGGGCTCATCTAACAGTTATTGACCACATTCCTTAGTTAAGCCCGACCCACCATTCACAAGTAGGTGTAAAGCTGTTATTGGGTCCCTCACATAACAGTTATTGGGCCCAAGCCCGTCCTTACCCTGGAGTAACTCTTTGCTAATAGAGTGGTTGCATATTTTCGGTGCAACTGAACCACTGTAACCGCTGAGAACAATCAATACTAGTAGCACGCCCACATATCTACAATGGTGGATGACCTATGGACTTAATATTTGTGGAGAGATTTAGGTTTAGATCTCATCTAATCAGTCATCATATGACCAATCTAATTGGTATGGGCTAAACCAAACTGCTAAGTAACCTTATTCAAGACCTAATCTTCCAAATTGGCTAGGTAAGTAGAGATCCGTAGGGGTCTCTCCGTTGCTTTTCTTAGACAAGAATAAATTGGTCAGGTAAGTTAATGGAATCAATTAAATAACGACATCTCAATTACTTACCTTAGACACCAATAGGTTAATTGGTCCAAATAGGTTAACTCAAGTGAATCGAGCTCAAACTTTTGAGCCAAATTAGGTCCTTAGATTAATCGATTCTATATATGGGATTCAATCGACTTGATCAACAATAATTGCATGATCATTTAACTTAATTGATCTAGTCCTAATCAATATTTAACTCAGTTTGATCAATTACTTAATCGAATTAAACCCATATGATTCAAATCAAAAACCCTAGATGCAATCCTATTATATGATCTAATTTTTGATTTTTTCATAACCAAAATCCTCATGCACAAACACAAATTTTAGATTTCAAAATTAAATTTTAGATCTAAATTCTTTATATGAAAGTAAGTTTTAAATCATGAAAATAATTTTTAGATTTAACATACAAACATATATCTCATATATGTATGTAAAATTTAGATCTAAATAAAAATTCAGATCAATACATGATATCATATATCTCATATACTAATTATGAATCATATTGAAAATAATTTTATGACCTAAACATGCAATCACATATCTCATATATGAATCATAAATTAGGTCAAATAAAATTTTAGATTTATGCATGCATCTATATATCATGTGAAGATGAACTAGAAATTGTTCTAGATCAAAATTCAGATCTATGCATGGTTTCATATATCAACTATATGTTATAAAATCAAACTCAAAATTAAATTTTAGGTTCAAAGTATTCATCTATACATCTCATGTATCAAGAAAAAATCAGATTTTGAAACTCTTTTCAAAATATGTATGTCAATTTCATGCATGTAAAACCCTTGGCTCTGATACTACTATTGGAATTTCTATGTTGAGGTATGCATGTGTGTTACAAAATTTTTATTTTTTAAGCACCACAGTAGAATAGTAGATTAAAATACTTTTAATCTATATCATGCATGCATAAAACATAAATCGTAAGGATCTACTTCATATGCTGAAATTGAATATATACTGAAATTTAACATATAATTGAATCACATTCCTATTTCATAATTTTTTTCTTCAAATCTGGATCTGAAAGAGAGGAGAATCTTTCTTAGCCACACAAGTATCCGGTCTCTATGGGTATCCACTTAGGATCAGCCTAGAGTAGCCCTCTTCAAGTTGATTTTTTTTCTTCAAGAAAAATTAGCCTACGAATCTGAATGAAGCTTGGATCACGATCAACTCTTTGATTTCTTTTCTTAATTTTCTTCTTCTCTTCTTCTCTTACCTTTCTTTCTTTGAATATGCTGCTGCTATGGGCTAGAAACCAGCACAAGAGAGATGCCCAATAGCCTTGGGCATGGAAGGAAGAGGCAGCCCAAAGGGAGGTGGCATGTGGACATCCAAGGGAGAGGAGAAGGGGAGGAGAAGAGACGGCATGGGGCACTCTAATAGGGGGGGTGGGCTGTTGGTTGTGATGCCTAGGGATCTTAGAGGAGATCTCTTTAAATAGACATAAGGTTTGAATCCTATTCAAAACCAAATAAGCACTTAATACAAGTCCTACTTGCATTAGGTTTCCTAATAACTTAAGTTATTCAACTTCCTTTAGGAAACCTATTAGGTGCCAACTCTTGGAGCCCTTGCACCTACTAAATCACACTCCAAAATGCACCCAAGGGATGCCTCAATAAGGATCCATATGCCCTCTAAAGATGGAACATGCCCAACTTGATCAAATCAAGTGACGCCCCAACTTAACTATCAAGGAAATTAATTAGGGACTTGCACCCTTAATTCAATTGATCCAAAACTTTAGACACCCAACAATTAGAGTTCAATAAATTTAATTTATTAGCAAATAATTAAATTTAAATTATCTTATCAAATAAGAAATTCAAACATAAAAAAAAAAAATTGGGTCCAACCATGTACTAGCAAGGTTATCCTGAACCCAATAGGGTTTCTCTAAACCTAATTGAGACTTCATAAGTCGAATTACTTATTTCAGATCTAATCTCTTTGTTGTGTGACCCCATAGATTCAATTCTATCTGGTAGTGAGATATACAATGATCTCTATCAAAGTATCATTGAAACTCTTTTCAATAGATTGAAATAATTTCACTCTAACTCATTAAAAATTATCGATCCAGAGCAATCCTAGTGAGCTCTCACAATCCACCAGTGACATCTAGCAGTATGTAGTGGCAATCCAGTAGAACCGAAAAGAATCTCAAGGTGTAATTAATGTATGATTCAGTCCCTCTATCGTGAGTCCTGACTAGATGGCAAGTCATGGATAAATCATCAAACTTCAACATCAGTCATATGATAGATTCGATCAGCTCAAGTTCAATTATGATTTCTATGAAAACTTCTTTGCATCAATCACACTGATGTGACCACAGACTCTCGAACTTAGCCTCTCAAATCTTATAGAATTACTCCTCTCTATCAAGGTCGATAGATCCCATCTTGATGCGCACTCTACTCCTACAGTGGACCAACTGTCGCCAACATCCACTATAATAGCTCATTGAGATCTATGTTTATATATCAGTCAAACTCCAGCAACCTCACTACGTGCAGTAGTACCATCTCAGATCAAAAGACTATTTATACAACTACAGCATCGAGACAATCACTAACGATCGAATAGAATTTAAGTGATCTCTCGTATGGTCACGCTCAGTACTAGTTGTTCTCTAACAACTACCCATACTCATCGCTCAGTGTCTCTATACTGTAGATTAGAGACTCATCTACTCCGAAAGAAGTAATCTATGCATCGGTCTATCCGGATCGATCACCATTCTCATGATGATTTTATGATCGAGAGCATTTAGGAATTAAATACATGTCTCTAATTCTCAACTCTTTGAAAATATATATCGAAAGTTAATTCCATGGATGATTCAAAGACACTTCATATTTGAATGAAAAATAAACTTATCCTTTTATTGATCAAATCAATATATTAAGTATAAAATTGTGTCCTAAATTTATTACAATGTGTCAGTCATATTAGTTTCTAGGACATACATCTAACAACCACCCCATATGGATCAAATCTTAAGGATGTTCAAACAAGTGAAAGTAAATATCCCTCTGCTAGATATGATCCAACAAGTTTCTACATATGTTAAGTTCCTCAAAGACCTATGCACAAAGAAGAAGACTACCAATATTCTCAAGAAAGCCTTTTTGATGGCTAGTGTGAGCTCATACCTTTCAAGTCATATATCGATCAAGTACAATGATCTAGAGTCTCCTACAATTTCTTGTGTCATTGAAAAAACCATCATCAATAGGGTCTTGTTAGACTTGGGGGCTAGTGTGAACATCTTAGCTTATTCGGTCTATGAAAAACTAAGGATAGGAGAATTAAAGCCTATAAAAATCATGTTGCAATTGGTAGACCAATCAGTGAGGGTCTCCTAGGAAATTATGGAGGATGTACTAATCAAAGTCGGCAATTTTATTTATCCTATGAATTTTATGATCCTCCAGACTGAACCAATGTCTAACCCAAAAGGTCACATCTGCTATAGTATGGAACCTATATTATTTAATCTTCATTCATCTTAGGAAGATCATTTTTAGCAACAACATATCCTAATCAATTGCCGCAATAGACTCATGAAGCTCTTATTTGAAAATATGTCCATTGATCTTAATATTTTCAATCTTGAAAATAAAAGGAAGCAATTCATCCACGTAAACTTGATCCAGGATGAGATTTATGAGCCCATTGACTTGGGGGAAGAAGATTTTGACTGCAATCTCTGATTAGACCAAGAATCTGAAATTGCTTATGAAATTTTTATATCCAGTGATCAGAGAGTTCATCCACAATGGCAACTACCTGTTGAACTACTTGTAAGAATGGATGAACCAATACTCAAATCATTGATTGAGGAAGCACCAAAACTAGAACTTAAAACACTCCCCGAGCACCTCAAATATGCATATCTAGGTCCATCAGAAATCCTACCCGTAATCATTGCATCAAACCTAGATCAACTTCAAGAGGAAGAACTTTTAGCTGTCCTCAAGGAGAATCAGGAAACCATAGGCTGGACCATGGTTGACATCAAGGGGATCAGCTCCTCAATTGTCCAATATTAAATTCATTTAGGAGAGGAAGCTAAGCCAATTAGAGACCCCCAAAAGAGGCTTAACGCAGCTATGAAGGAGATAATGAAGAAAGAGATTTCAAGTTACTAGATAATGAAATTATCTATCCCATTTCAGATAGTTCATGGGTTAGCCCAATTCAAGTAGTGCCTAAGATATCAAGCGTAATAGTGGTCCAAAATGAATCAAATGAGTTAGTACCGATCAGAGTCCAAACTAGATGGAGAGTTTGTATTGATTATAGAAAATTGAATACGGCCACAAGAAAAGACCATTTTTTCCTATCATTCATTGACTAGATGTTGGAGAGGTTAGCCGAACATGAATTCTATTATTTTCTTGATAGATACTCCAGTTACAATCAGAATTCTGTAGCATCGAGGACCAAGAGAAGATCATGTTTATCTATCTATTTAGAACTTTTGCCTATAGATGCATGCCATTTGGCTTATGTAATACTCCATCTACTTTCTAAAGATGCATGATCAGTATCTTTTCTGACATAATCGAGAGATTTCTTGAAATATTTATGGATGATGTTTCCATTATTGGCTCTACCTTCTTCAAGTGCCTACATCACTTAAAATTAGTCTTAGAAAGGTGTAAGAAGAAACACTTAGTACTTAATTGAAAAAAATATCAATTCATGGTCAAAGAAGGCATAGTACTTGGCCATGTTATCTTAAAGAAGGGCATTAAAGTGGACAAAGTCAAAGTAGACCGGATTGTAAATCTTCCACCACCTAAATTAGTCAAAGAAATTCATTCATCTTTAGGACATGCTGGATTTTATAGGAGGTTCATCAAGAATTTCAACAAGATAGCTCGATCATTGACCAATCTTCTTGCCAAAGAAGTCAAATTTGACTTCACTTTTGAGTGCCTCAAGTCTTTTGAGCATCTTAAAAATGTACTGACATCCGCACCCATCATTCCCCCATTTGACTGGACTCAATCCTTCGAACTTCTGTGTGATGCATCTGATCACACCATCGGAGCCATTCTAGGATAGAGAATTGATAAGCTGCCATAAGTCATTTACTATACCAGTAGGATCCTCAATGATGTGCAACTTAACTATTCCACAAATGAGAAATAGTTTTTGGCTATTGTCTTTATCCTAGAAATGTTTAGATCTTATTTGGTTGGATCATACGTCATTATGTATATTGATCATACAGCCATTAGATATCTCTTATCAAAGAAAGATGCCAAGGCACGTCTGATCCGATGGATTTTACTTCTTCAAAAATTTGACTTAGAAATTAGGGACAAGAAGGAAATGAAAAATGTAGTAGTTAATCATTTGTCTCGATTCACAGATGCACCCTCTAACGAACCATCAATAAAAGAGTCTTTTCCTGATGAACAACTCATTGTTGCCCAGCTATGCAACCCAAGAGGGGGGGGGTGAATTGGGTTTCTAAAAATTTTAAGCCCAACAGATTACTTATGAAAAACAAAATAAAGACTTTAAATCAATATTAATTACCTAAAGCAGTATTGCAAGGATATAATAAAGAAATAAGATAAAGCGATAAAGCACACCACAAACACAAGGATTTATAGTGGTTCGGTGCCAACCTTGCACCTACATCCACTCCCCAAGATCCTACTTGGGAATTTCAATCCACTATCCTTTGTATTCAACCCAAATACAAAACGTCGGAAACTCCGACACTAGCTATCCCAAGCTAGATCACTTGTTTCTCGGGTACAAGTAAACCCAAAACACTCCGATTTCAGGTTCGGATCAATCTTTCCTTGTTTTGGAAATCCTCCAAAAATAAGAACAAAAACTCACAACGAGTTAGAAAATTTTGAGCACAGATTAATACAATAACAGCTCCTTAAATGAGTGAATATAACAATAAAAGCTTTACTCAAATGAAGAACCCCTTTTTCGGATTTTCTCAAAGTGGATGAACGCTTGAATGCTTGAGAAGAGGTTGATTGTTGATTGAAGATCTCTTGAAAGCTTTGAACGATCTCTAGATCAAGGTTGAAACAATAGGCGTGAAGGATTCTCTCCTTGAAAGCTCTTGCTTTTCTCTTTCACACTCTCTCTGGTATATTGTGGATCCTCTCTCTTTTTCTTTTTGAATTTTTCGTTGATCTCAGGCTTTTTCTTGCAAATTTCGGATCCTCTCTTCTGTTCTTCTCTTTTGATCTGCCGATTGATCTTCTTCTTCACAGATGTTTCTCTCCAATTTGATCTGCTATTTAAACTGCAATTTCTTTCACCATTTCAAGCATTTTGTAGCATTAGAAGCAAGAGAAAATAATTTAGGTAGATAAAGAGCCGTTAGAGCAATTTTAGGAAGCATAAATGGCAATTAAAATGGGCAAAAAAATAGCCGTTGCTGACATTTGCCGTCGCAGGGGTCGACTCATGAGTCGACTCATGCATCAGGAGTCGACTCATGAGTCGACTTCTGTTGCACAGACCAGAAGGTCTGATTTCTGGATTTTTTGGCTCAAATCAGCAGAGGTCGACTCATGAGTCGACTCATGCCTTGTGGGTCGACTCATGAGTCGACTCACAGGTCGTGCCAAGTCAAAAATCCAGCATGCCATGGAAATTTTTTTGCGTGCCAATCAGCTCACAGTGCCATGAGTTGACTCATGAGTCGACTCATGCACTTTAAACCTTCATAACTTCAAAAATATAAGTCCAAATATAATGAAATTTTCACCAATAGTTTACAAATCATTTGTTCTATCAAATGATACTATCAAATCAGAATTTTAGTGAAATTATGATTTTGCCCTTGAAGAGCATAAGGACTTTTTCATTTTAAAATTATTTGTATCCCTTCAATCTGCTTTGTAATCATCAAAATCAATCTAGGAGCAACACTCATGTCCGTGATCGTAGAACCATGGTACATTGATATTGTCAACTAAGCCACAGATAGGATTTCCTCTTATTGGACCACTTAGGATAAATACAAATTCTTTATCCTAGTAAAATATTTTATTTAGGATGATCCATATCTGTTTAAACAATATCCTGATCAAATCATTCGAATGTGTGCTCTGGACCATGAGGTCAAAAGCATCTTGTCCTTTTGTCACGATCAAGCTGTGGTGGCCATTTTGGATCCAAGAAGACTATCATAAAAGTTCTCCAATATGAATTTTATTGACCCAATCTATTTAAGGATGCATACGAGTACTGCAAAAGCTACGCTAGGTGTCAACAAATAGGATGGATCACAAGAAGAGACATGATGCCATTAAATCCGATCCTTGTTGTTGAGATTTTTGATATGTAGGGAATCAATTTCATGAGACTATTTCCAAAATCTTTTGAAAATGAATATATCTTGGTGGCTATTGATTACGTGTCCAAATGGGTAGAGGCTATGCCATGTAGATTGAATGACAATAAAATTATTATTAAATTCCTAAAAAAAAAATATCTTCTCCTATTTTGGAATCTTTAGAGCCATTATAAGTAATTAGGAAATACTTTTTTGCAATCGATCCTTTACATCCCTGATAAAAAAGTATAGCATCATCCACAAAATGGCCACACCCTATCATTCACAGACTAGTGGGCAAGTAGAAGTTTCAAATCATTAAATCAAATAAATCTTAGAGAAAACTGTGACGACCAATAGAAAAGACTGGTCATTGAAGAGTTCAGGATCACATCCTTCCCCAGCTGTTCGTGCAAAGAGAAGCTGAGCTTGTTTAGTTTCTCGATCTGCTCGATCATGTACAATACATGATCGATAACAGATGCTTCCTCCCTCATCCGAGCATTGAAAAAGGTGTAACTAGTCTTGTGTCATTCAACATCATCGGGAGTATCAAAGAAATCTCTCAACACTTGGAGCATTTTCTCTGGCTGAGCCTCTTCGAATTTTCGACTGAACTCATCATTCATGAAGGCTCGCATAATGCAACAAACCATGGTGCGGTCATTGAGCCACTTCAAATAAGTATCTCGGATCATACCTTGAGCATTGGGAGCAGGATCCTCAGGTGTCGGATCCATAATTATATATAGGATCCGCTCGTGTTTTAGGATAATCTTGAGCTTTCGATATCAGTTATGAAAATTTGGTCTGATCAATTTCTTACTGTCCAACAGTGATTAGAGCGACAAGTTTGAGGCCATATCTGCACACGCAAGAAAAAATTAAAATCTAATCAGTATATGAATTCATTAATCCTAAAGATATGGACTTTAGTCTAAAGATTCTCTCACTATTTTATACGAATTGGTAGTTTCTACCTCCAATTCAAAGAATTACTTTAATTTCTTAACGGATACTAGAATCCACACAGACTACATACAGGCCCGAGGATGGCTCGATCAACCCATATGCATCTATGGGTAGGTTCTCAATCAATTATTTCTCCAAATAATTTTTAGTAATTAATTTAGCTCCAGATTTTATTTCGGTAGGCGATAGGCCTCCACTGAAAGTCTCGATTAGGTCAAACCATTAACATGAACCTGCTCAGTGATTCTAGCCAAAGAATGATCAAGTCCGAGGATGGCTCGATCAATCCAACCATTCATCAGATAGTACAATAGGGTCATCATATGATGAATGATAATTTCATCATTCAGAGAGAACACCAGACGGATGGCACCTGTAATATCCATCAGAAATAATGGATCCATTATCATTCACCTTAATGGGAGACTATGATCTAGTTATCATCATAACCAGCTCATTTTAGGAACCTAATAATTTAGAGAATTTAATCAATTTAGAGAAGAGAGAATAAGAGATCAATCAGTAGACCATAATCCTTCCACTGACTTCACCAAGTCACTGAATAGGATTAGAGTCATGCTAATTGAACTGACACCTAGATCAGTCACACTGATCAATCTTAATTGCATAGGCTAACTTGAATCACTTAACAAGCTAATCAAAATCTAATTCACCAAATTGGCTAGATAAGTGAGATCGGTGGGAGGATCTGCTAAGCTTGCCTTAGACACCATCGAAATGGTCAAGTAAGCCACTCTCAATTAAAAACACCGATCGAAATGTCAAACTTACCTTAGACCCAATTGGTTAATTAGTTTCGATTTGACCAACTTAATGATTCGGGTTCAATCACTGAGCCACAATCAAGATCCATCTGGTCTAATCAAAGATATGGACATGACCATCTACAACTATTGTATTAAAGAAATCCTGATTAATCTAATTCAATATTTGGTTAGACTTAATCAATTTCTCTACATGGTCAATCAATTCTTTGATTCTAATCTTAGGTCTAATCCAATTAAAGAAAAAGACCTGATTTGAGCTAACCCATGCCCTATGTTTTATGCAATGTCATTAGATCTCAATTCATAATTTTAGATCTAATCAATTTAACACTTAATTCTTAATTAAGTTTTTGCATCAACATGATTAAAGTTTTGAAATAAATTTTTATGTAAATTTTTTATATTAAATCATAAAATTTTTTAGATCAAATTTAATTTTTTACAATTTTAAATTAAAATAATTTTGATTAATCAAGATTAGATGTAACTAATTTTTTTGTAATTTGCATCACATACAACAACACCTAGGGTTTCAAGATCTAGGATTTTGCAAGAAAGTAAGTTTTTCTTCTTTCACTTTCTTCTTTATAGGACCTCACAGTGGTACCCCTACACGCCATAAGAGTACCCCATTGAATAAAAAGAGAGGATCATGTAATCCTACTTGCTCCTACGATTGGACGGCCTGGTGATTACCCAATCTGAGTACTTTACTACTCAAATCATCAATCTAATAAGATAAAAATTAAATCTAAAAATAAACATATTTAGATCTAATCTAAATCATAAATAATTAGATCTAACATCATAAAATCAGATCTAAAGGCATAATAAATCATATCAAAATAATCATGGCTCTGATACCAATTGATGGAAACATAGGTAGTGCTATGCATGTAATTTTAAAATTTTTATGCAGCGAAAGAGTAAGATTAAACTATTTAATCTAAATCACATGCATAAGATCTAATCTAGATTATCATATTATGATAAAAAATATGAATTAAGATGTACTTTAGATCTGAACATAAAAACTTGTATCGATCTAATCGATGCTGCCATGAAGATCTAACTATTAGATCTAACAATACGATCAAGATAGGTTAGAAACAATTATCAAACTAAGGAGATCTTGATCTTCGCTGGTCCAACACTTAGAGAAGATGTCCTTCAAATCACTCACAGCCACATGAAGTTGTCTGACCTCTACAGAAAATTCCCACGAAGACTGGTGCAGATCAGAGACCTTGGAGGTGCTAGCCTGCAAGGAACTTCGATGGCTGATTTCTTTCTTCTTCTTCAAACACTTTGGATACTCCAAAGCAAGAGGATATCTAGCAGAGGAAGAGAAGAAGAGGAGGAGAAGCTCTGGAAACAAAAACACTAGCAAGAGAATCAAAGATGGGATGCCAAGAGGAGGAGACCCCTTTAAATAGAATTGGGATTAGGGTTTTCATCCAAGGAAGGGTGCCACAATCACCACGCCACAAACCTTTTTGGGCATCCAAAAAATTCCAGATTTGAAAGTTGGTGTGGGGAAGGAGATCTAATATCTCATATACCTAAAAACTCTCTAGAAAAAATAAGACAAAATCAATTTGGCACCTCCTTCTTTCTTTGTTTGAAAAATTCTTTTCCTTGTATTCACCTTATCTCTAATTCGGATCGTATTCGAATTAGGCAGGAGATAGAATTATGACTCATCAACCATTGCTGCCCACCCTTACTGGGTCCACTCCTTTAATGCCAAAAGGGTCAAGCCAAATCCAATTTGACGTGGAGATATGGGCATGGGTTCAGGTGTGGCGCAAGAGATAAGGATAGAGTCCCAGTCGATTGGGACTCTTCATTTCTAATTCGATTCTAATCCAAATCAAATTTGGTTTGAACCCAATAATAGAAATGGATCTAATCTAATTAGAAACTCAATTATCTCAATAAATTTTTAATCCAATTAGGAATTAGCTGAGTCAAAACTCTGATTGAATCTGGATCAAATTTTTCTTGTAATTAGGCTTGATCATATCAAACCCAATCTAAGTCGAACTGAATCTAATTCAATTAAACTTGATCTCAAGCTTTTTATTCAATCAAATTGAGTCAATTAATAATTTAATTATTAATTAATTCTCCATTAATAGTAGAGTCCCATGTCAGTGGGACTCCTCCAGAGTTCCAATCTCAGTGGGACTCCCACCAGAGTGACAATCCAATTGGATTTTTCAGCTATCAGATCTGACCAAATCTTCTAATATGTGTGACTCCATAGGTTCAAACCTAAACCAATAGCATAGGAACAACTTTCTAAAATAATCGATGTTACCATCTAGCAATGGTGACCCGACGTCCGGATAGATCGAATTATTGCAAAGCAACATTCTAGAACCTACTGGCGTATGGTTACCGTATAATTCATCCTTTTGACCCTAATGCTTAAGATGACCTAGGATTTAACTGTCAATCCTAATTTAGTCAACCACATTGTATTTCAACCTTTCAAATCTATCATATGGATTATCCTGATCAAGGTTTTACTGAATTAAAATACATTGATGCATATCTCCGACTAATTCAGAGGAGGTCAATTCCATCTTGACTCACATACCGACTTGATAAGTACTTGACTGCATCCAGTGTCCTTCCATCACTGAATTAGAAACTTAGATAGTCTGATACTAAAGTACAGTGAGTTACTTACAAGTCACCATAGTGGTCTCAGATTTAAAGGATACTTACACCTATACCCTTCACGAGCTACTCTTGACAGCAGAGTGCTCGATAAATAGTCATGTTCGATGCGAATGTACACCTACATTTCATCTGCATGCTATAACAGTATCTCCATACTCCTTGATTAAGAAGACAACCAACTCATATGGCACACAATGACCTATACTCGATATTGCTATCGTCCTATTAACAGTATATCATTTGATCATGAATATTTTAAGAACTAAATGATAAATATTTCTTTATCGATTAATTATAGTCCTAAAGACTTCATTACAATATAAGAGTTCAAAATAAGATAGACAATTTGTAATGAAAATATCAAATAATTTTTATTAATGAAAATTTATATACAATTTACAAGAATGAGCACAATCATCAATAGACTGATGATTAGCTTTGGAACATATTTTTTAACATATTTATGGATATTATAATAACTAATAATTAATTATTACCATCATAAATAAAAAACTAATATTATATATTATATCAAAATTAAATTATACAAATAATGTTGCTCAAATATCAAATACATTACATCAAAGCTAAAAAAAATCAATAAAGATCCTCCTCCTCCTCCTCTTGCTCCTGTACATCCTCTGCAGTAATAGATGGATGAAAGCCGGATGTCCCAATATTTTGTAATGAAGAAAAATAAAATATTGTTAATAACTTTAGAACTTAATTAATTGAAATTGTAAAACTAAAGTAGTTGATGCGCGTCAAGTCTAAACCTTTATGGAGGGATGTATTTATATATATGATATGATTCTCGAACAGATTATTTCTACATATTTCATTCGATGATACGGAGCTATAGACACCTCCAGCCAGTACTCCATCGGATGGTTAAATTGAATTTTGACCTCCGAGTACTCTCTCCCTCCGACTTGAAGCCTAAACCGGCATGAATGGATATATTTCGATATACTTTTTTAATTCTCAAATAGATTATTCATACATATTCTATTCAATGATACGGAGCTGTAGACACCTTCGATCCATCCATCGGATCGTTAGATTGAATTTTGACCTCCTGATACCCCTTCCTTCTGCCTCAAGCCTAAACTGGAACGAGAGGCATATTTCATTATACTCTTTCGATTCTCAAACGGATTATTTCTACACATCTTATTCGATAATACAGATATATTTGCATCTTCATCCCATCTATCGGATGGATAGATTGACTTTTGACCCCTAGATCCCCTTTCTTTGACTCAAGTTTAACTATGTGAAGCTTCTAAATATAAAAATTTAAAATAAGTAAATAAATTTATTAATACTACTTGACTTATCTACTGTGATGGCTGTGACAACGAGCTCAGCTAATCTCATAGATATAGATCCTAGAGAATCTCAACAATGTATCACAGATGGCATCTTGGAAGCTCTGAGGTTGTTGGTAAAAAAGCCTCCGCACGACCTCCTCAACATGTGCATCACCTCATGTCTAGATTGTCAAGGCCTGAGAGAAGGATGATGAAGATTAGTGAGCTATTGGAGAGTCGAAACTATGCCCGAACCCTATGATCCGGCTCCTACTAACCCCTCCGATGGCCTTAAGCCATATCTCGAGGTCAAGAAGGGATTGAGAGGATGAGTCCTCACAATGCTGCACTACGAGGTGCTCTGTATAATTCACCTATACGGTTTAAAAATTTATTAGTGCTAATATACATATCACTATATATAAAAAAATTAATAAATAATCTTTTAAATTATCATAATTCAGCTAGATCTAGAATCTAAGTAATCACCAATCCTCCTAGACTGGTGTGTAGCCTTCCACAACTGCAGTTGGCGTGGTACATGATCTAACCATCGTGTCTACAATAAATAATAAATTAAATTAATAAAAATAAACATATGATCATATATGGGATTAATATAAATATAAAATTTTTACTAGTCTATCTGCAATGATATGTGTGCCAACAGAGCTGCCAGTGTGCTTGATCAGATCTTACTGGGCGGCCCGATTCTATCGGATCCTCTACCGTCTATCGAAGTACTCATTACTACTCCACTGGTCATAGAGGGCCTCCCAAATGTCCACCCTACATTCAGTGATTCGTGAAAGACTTCCAGTCCGATGGTGACTTAGAACTAGAGAACTCAATGGCAGACTGTCAAAGATGATATAGCCCATCATGGAGTCGACGTGTGGCGACCTTCTTGAAGGTCCGACGGCCAGTCTCCTCATCCGAGGAGTCTTGAATCGATAGTATGACTACAAATAAAGGATAGCATGTATCAATAAAACATACTGCGAATTTAAAAATTAACACCTTTGACTTACCAGGAACATCTCCCATGCAGCGTCACGAGCTCACGACAGCCAATTCGAGAACTCATTCACCAGTCTCGACATCAATCATCGGACGATCCTGATAATGACACAAGACACCCCAGGCTCCTTAAATATCCTATAAAATTGATTTTGAACAATAAATGTTGATTCTAAAATGATAAAAAAAATTTAAAAATATTGCTCGAAGATCTAGTACTTACGTGTGGCTCGAATGTGTACTAGCTCTCTATCCTCTGATCGAGTCGGAGGTGCCACAAGCTGGACGGATCCTCTACCATGGTGCTAAAGCTCAGACCTAGCTGCTACTCCATGTGACCGTGGAGTCAATGGTGATGCCACATTATCCGAACCTGAGAGTAGCAAAAGATCATAAAGAATGTTATATCAGATGGTAAACAATAAAATAACCTAATGGAGAATTTCTAGTGTTAGATTTTATCGCATGGTGCGGGTGCTATAGAACCATATGAGCTGTCTGCACAAAAACTCTCTCTTCTAGAGCTCTCTCCTCGGCTAGCACGGCTCCAACCTCTAAGAGAACTCATCCTGTAATCTATGAAATAAAAATAAATAAATTCATGGATTAATTATATAAATATGACAAGTAATGTAATAATTGAAATGATGCAAGATAAGTATGAAAAGAAAATAAAATAATTGAAATTATTCAAAAATGGCTCCATCTATCTTGGGGCGGACTCCTGCTGCGTGTCAGTCTTCTCCAGCATGTCAGAGTTGACTCCTTTGTCCTTGAGATCGACTCCTTCCTTCCTGAGGTTGACTCTCATCTTCCTCTTCAGATGTTTGGTATCCTTCGAATTCTTCTTTCGATTTCTCTTTTTCCTCCTCTTCTTCTACTTCTTTTTCTTCTTCACCTTCTTGGATAGGATTCTTCTTAAAAACAAATTCAGTATGATCTACCTCCTTATGTTGGCCATCATGCAGGAAAATTTCTAGAGCATCCAACTCTGTATCTATTAAATACTGATAAACTCCTAATGTTTCATTCTCCTGAAAGCATTCTGGTAAATGGGACTCTTCTTCTTCCGAGCTCATAATGAATGGCTCGAGACTTAACTTTACATATAGCCCACCAATCTTTCCTTCCTCTCTTCTTTGATGAAAAAAGAGTGTAATACACTTAAACAACTTGTTAAGCTAGCACAAAGGGGACGTTGACGTATGCTTTTGATCCATATTTGATTTCAATAAGCCCGTGCTGTGGATCAAGCTTCATACAATTGTTGTTATCAAATTATCAGCACTTAAACAAAATGACACTATTATGAGTTTCAAAAAATGCTGCGCTTTACCTAGTTATGAGTTCTACCGAACTTTTGAGATTTCTGCTTATCAAGTAGTATGCCAAACTGAACTTCGTCCAGTTGGAATGTCCTCTGAAATACTTCCATACCACTGAGTCACGGGGGTGCCTTATCCTTCTCTACTTTATTCCTTCTGAAACTATCCCACTGCTTTTGAAAAGGATGATGTTCGAGAAGAAATTGCCAGCAGGGCTTACGACCACGCTTAAGTTGAAATACTTTTGTATTCTCCATGCAATAGAGACATGCTAGCTTTCCAATAAGTGCTCCATCCTGACAGCATTTCATGAGTAAGAAAACTGCTAATGGTCCACATTAATACGGCTTTCATCATAAAATTTTGCTTCTTTGATACATCAAAAGTATGTATGCCATCAGACTATAAAAAATTAACTCATCAACAAGAGGCCTTAAATATACATCAATGCTCTGACCAGGATGTCGTGGTCCAGGAATGACTAATGTAAGAAAGATGTTATATTCTTTAATGCACATCTCAGATGATAAATTATATAAAGTACTAAAGACTGGCCAACATGAATAAAGAGCTACTACATGACTGAATCATATAAACCCATCGGTAGATAGATTTAGTCTGATAGTGCATATTTTTTGAGCAAATAAAGAATGGCAAGCATCAAATTTCTTTTATGCCTCACTGTCTGATGGATGAGTCATCAACTCAGAGTGCTCATGAATTTCTTCTTTGTGCGATCTCATTTGACTGACAATACTCTTAGACAAGTAAAGCCTTCGAAGCCTAGGAGTGAGGGACAGGCATCGAAGAATCTTGTATGGTATATCCTTTTGATTTCTACCCTCTAGCTTTGGTTTAAATTGACTTTCACCACATATGTTACATGAGCTCTTTGATTGATCCTCCTTATAGAAAAGCATGCAATCATTACAATATGCATTTATCTTCTTGTATCCCATGTCTAACCCTTTCACCATTTTCTTTGAAGCATAGAAACTTCCAACAAGCTTCTCATCCTTCAGTAGTATTTTCTTTATGATTACTACCATTCTATCATAACAGTTGACCATCATATTAAACTTGACCTACAAATTCAGTAACTCTAACACAGCCAATAATACAGTATGTGTTTCACATTTCGACCATAGTGGTTCATCAGCATCTCTCAGCATATGATAGAAATCATCACTATCAGCTTCTGGATGTCCTCCACATCCTAGTTAAATTTAGGACTAGCAACATCCATAATCTTGTTTACTATTCTATCTGTGTCCGTGTCCTACTCATTTTAACCCTTACAACTGTCTCCCACGTGTCTCCATACAGGTACTAATGCTTATAGTTGGATATAAATCCATTCCTATATAAATGGATAGTCATTGTATCCCTATTAAGTATTTCTCTATTGCCACATCTCTTATAAGAGCAACGAGCCCACCCTTGATGTAAGAGTGTCGCATTCTCAAAAGCATACTCATAGAAGTACTATACACCCTCCTTGTATTTAGTATAAATTGTCTCATCGACTACTCGATGGTTCATCCAACTACGGTCTATGGTGCACTACCTAAGGATTCTACATATACAAATAAAAGGCAATTGCTAAATGATTATTTTAATATTTTGAATGGTTATATAATAATTGCATCCTACCATTAACTAATAGGTATAGAATTTCCTATCCTATTCAGAAATTGCATTAATTTTATAGGTTAAGTACAGTAATCAAATTATATGCAATAGAGATCGAAAAAAATTTCGACAGTATCTTCCTTAGTTCTCCCCACATGACGTAAGATTGTGAGAAGAACTAAAAAAAAAATACTTTTCAAAATTTTTCTCAAGCCTTCACCATATTGTTTGATTACTGTAATAACCTATAGAATTAATTATATTTTTCAAACTATCCATACTGGACAATCAATTGATCAATATACATAATTCTTCTATCTGTACAAAAATATATCAATGTATGGACGTCGTAGAATATATACATTAATCCAAAGATGGATCTATGATTCTATGCAATACAATATTTTTTAAAATTTTTTTAAGTAGGGGGTTCCAAAGTATCAAGTAGTATTGCAAACGGAGAGGGCCGAGATGTGTGTCCCACGTATGTAGACTTGGGACGTGCCAAACGACTAGGCCGTGCTAGCACTAGCATGCAGACAAAGGCAAACCCACCGTGAAGGTTCTAAAGTACTGAGAAGCATTGTAAATAAGGCTACAAATTAGTCAGACTGGACTAGACGCACCCCTGCCTGAGCATGGCTCGAAAATTTTTTGAGCTTCGAGCCAGGCTTAGGCCCTAGAAACTTTTAAAATATGAGGTCTGAGTCCAGCAGAACCCTATCAGACCGGCCCATATTATTTCCATTGGAGTAGATAAGCCGACCAAAGTGGATCCAGTGGCGGCTCGACCTTGAACCACTATCGTCGAAGGCAGTGGGGCTACTCTCACCAAAGAGCTCTTCGAAGTGGTTCCACCTCCCAAGAGCACCACTGGATGCGAGGTTTCATATGGCAATGATGCTCATTTGAATCTTATTGATGATCGAGAATGCACTTTCCATGTACAAATTACATTAAATATTATAAATTAAATAAATCTGATAAATATAAATTTAAATATTAAAAAAATTAAGAGAAGGAAATGGTGTGTAGCGATGGTTCCATCGTCACCATCACCATTGCTAAAAGTCACCTGGTGGTGCAAGGAAGAAGAGGAGGCAATGGGGGACTGCGAATGGTGGCCTCCAGCGGCGGCATTCGATGGTGCGGTGGGGGAAGAAGGGGGAGTCTTGGGATGGGGGATCCGATGAGGAGAAGCTTCATCCAACGTAGGGACACCCGATCCGATGCAAAGATGGCAGCGGAGGAAGAATACGGGAGGCCAAGAAGAAGGGGGGAGGCTGGGGCATCGGGATGGGGCTCTGTGAGCATCCAACAGCACCGAGGAAGAGGCAGGAGGTGGGAAAGAATGGGGAGGGCCGGCACGGGATCGGTGACCACTGATCTGATGCAAGGATGTTGGATCCAAGGAGGGGATGGTGGCAGGGGTTTCAGGCACAGCAATGTGGCCTTCGGTGATGCAGAGGGCAAAAATTGGGGACAGAGGCAGCAGTTTAAGGGGCGACGGTGGATGAGGAATCGGGCGATCGGAGATTCGAAGAGGATTTTAGGGCAAACTATTAGCAACAGCTAATTTCCATCGTTAAAGCCATCGCTAATAGTTAATATTTAAAATTAATTTATAGCAATGGCTTTGCCATCGCTAATAAGCAAATAAGCTGTCGCTAATAAGTGGTTATCTTTTTAGTGACGGGATAGATTTTCGTCGTAACATGTCATCAGTAATGAGCTCTATTAGCGATGGCTTGATTGCCGTCGCCAAAAGCCATCGCTAATATATATTTTTTTTATAGTGAGAGATTCTCTTTTCGAGCTCAATTTTTCTTCCACTACTTCTACTATCCTGGATAAATTATTTTTTCAAAAATATAACGTATTGA
>NC_026001.2:27897746-27934678 GCF_000442705.2 Elaeis guineensis
ATTGATGGTAGAGAGTCTATATCAAGATGTATGCAATGTGAGAATTGATCGATTGGAAGAGTTCCAAATAACCAATCAATGCAGGAAACAGAGTTAGTCACTATTTCCAAAGGTGCTAGGTAAGATTTTTTGGTCCAAGTATCTTTATTACAATTGATGTCATGAGATATCATCATAGTTGTTGGAAATTCATGGTTTCAAGCATGCAAAAATTTTAGAACAAGTATGCTGCAAAAATTAAAAATTTAGATTAAATCTAATTTAATCTAAGCATGCATAAGATCAAATCTTAAAATAATAAAATAAAATCTATATATGTGAGATAGGATTCAGATATAGAAATCAAATAAAAAAAATAAATAGAGAACATCTAATCTTCATATCTTGGTGCGGGTTGATCTACACCATGAACTGATGATCGTAGATGTCTTCCGAAGGTCCCTTGAAACCGCATAAGTATCCGACCTCTATGGGTATCTACACGAGACTTCGATCTGATCAGAAGCTGCTTGATCTCATCGAAGTACTAGTTCTCTTACAGAGATTGCATCTTGACGGTTGAAAACTCTTCGCTTCTCTAGAGACTTTCTTAGAGAAGAAGAAGAGAATAGAAGGATGATGATCTCTACGCTAGAGATCATGAGAAGAATACTTTCTTCTCTTTCTTCTTAAAATCCAAATACATGATCTCTATGCTAGAGATCTAGGAAATTCATGTCCAACTCTTAGACAAAAGGGAGAGAAAAATCTATGTCCAAACTTGGACAAAAGAGAGAGAGAAGAGGCCCTAACAACCAACCTTTAATTGTTGGTGAGAAAAAAGAGATAGGAGCCAAACAAACCTCATGCCTTCCCTTGGATGCCGTGCCTCTCTTCTCTCCAATATTTTTCACACACGCCCCTTATATTTTGGCTGTTAGATATATATCCTAGAAGTCAATATGACTGACATATTGTCATAAATCTAGGACATAATTTGTACTTAATATATTGATATAATCAATAAAAGGATAATTTCTTTTTCATTCAAGTGTGATGTATCCTTGAATCATCCATAAAATTAGTTTTGATACATATTCCAAGGGGTTGAGAATTAGAGATATGTATTTAATTCCTAAATGCTTCCGATCATACGATCATCATGAGGATGGTGATTGATCTGGATAGACTGATGCACAAATCATTTTTTTTGAGATAGATGAGTCTCTGGTCTACTGTGCAGAGATACAGGACAACGAGTGCGGATAGTTATTAGAGAACAACTAGTACGAAGCGTGACCATACGAGAGATCATTTGGATTTCTATTCGATCGTCAGTGATTACCTCGATGTTGTAGTTGTATAACTAGTCTTTTGACTTGAGATGGTACTGCTGCTCGCAGTGAGACTGCTGGAGTTTGACTGACACATAAACATGAGTCTCAATGAGCCCTTGTAGTAGATGTTGGCGATAGTTGGTCCACTGTAGGAGTGGGGTGTGCATCAAGATAGGATCTATTGATCTTGATAGACAGGAGCAGTCCTATAGGATTTGAGAGGCTAAGTCCATGAGTCTGTGACCACAGCAGTGTGATTGATGAAAAAATATTTTCATAGAAGTCACAACTGGACTTGAGCTAATCAAATCTATCATATGACTGATGTTAAGGTTTGACGATTTATCCATGACCTGCCATCTAGTTGGGACTCACGATAGAAAGACTAAATCACACGTTAACTACACCTAGAGATTTATTTCAGTTCTACTGAGTTGCCACTACATACTGCTAGGTGTCACTGGTAGATTGTGAGAGCTCACTAGGATTATTCCGGATCGACAATCCTCGATGAGTTAGAGTGGAATCATTCCGATCCATTGAAAAGAGTTTTAATGATACTTTGATAGAGATCATTGTATGTCTCACTATCAAATAGAATTAAACATATAGGGTCACACAACAAAGAGATTAGGTCTGGAATAAGTAATTAAGCTTATAAAATGTCAATTGGGTTTAGAGAAACCCATTGGATTCATGATAACCTTGCTAGCACATGATTGGACCCAATTTCTCTTTCTGTTGGAATTACTTATTTGATAAGATAATTCTAACTTAATTACCTGCTAATAATCTGCATGAATAAGATTCATGAGACTCTAATTATTGGGTGTCTAAGGTTATGGATCATATAAATTAAGGGTGTCAGTCCCTAATTAATTTTTTTGATAGTTATTCTTGGGCGCCACCTTGATTTGATCAAGATGGGCATATCCATTGATTAGAGAGCTTTTAGTTCTCTTATGAGGTATCTCTTGGATGTATTTTGGAGTGTCTAATTATAGGTTCAAGGGCTCTAATTATTGGCACCTAAAGGATCTCCTAAAGTAAGTTGGATAACTTAAGTTAATAGAAAATCCAATGCAAGCAGGACTTGTATTATGAGATTGAATAGGATTCAATCTTTGTGCCTATTTAAAGGGACCTCCTCTAAGATCCCTAGAGCATCCAAACTAGCAACCCCACATGCTAAAAGAGAAGTCCCACGCCCTCTCTTCCTCTCCCTTTCTCTTCCCTTGGGCATCCCACACCCCCTTTCTCTTGGGACACGCGTCCCAAGGAGTCCCACGCCCAAAGGTTGCTGGATGTCTCTTTCTTGCTGGTTTCTAGCATCTGATAGCAGCACATAGTAAGGAAAGAAACTCTAGAGAAGAGGAGAAGAAGAAGATCAAGAAAAGACATTGTTTGCGATCCAAGCTTCGTTCAGATTCAGCAGGCTGAATTTTTGAAGAAAAAAATTTAAATTAAAGAGGACTGTTCCAGGCTGATTTCAAGTGAATACTTGTAGAGACCGGATACTTATACAGTTAAGAGAGAACTTCTTCTCTTTCAGATCCAGATTTGAAGAAAAAGATTGTGAAACAGGTATGTGATTTGATCATAATCTGATTTTTAGCATATATCAATTTCAGCATATGAAATAGATCCATATGATTTTATGTTTTCATGCATATATAATTCAGATTAAAAGTATTTTAATCTTGTTCTCCACTGTGATATTTAGAAAATAAAATTTTTGAAACACATATGCATGCACCAAACCCCGAATTCCAATATTGGCGTCCAAAATATGATCAACATCATCCCTTTCTTGCCGCCCCATATAATCTCTTGTTTAAATAGGAATAGATAGAGTTTTAGATGAGAGTCCAATTATCCTAGGACTCTTGAATCATGCCGCCCACCCTATTCCTTTTTGTGCCAATTTGTTACACACCAATACCGTGAGATAGGAAGAGCACACGGTGGAGTTTGACATGAATTATTACACACAAAAGGGAGAGGGGCATTGGGTATATGTGGCATCCTTATGGAGTTTCATAATGGTGCAAGGAGAGGTAGAGTCCTAACCACTTAGGACTCCTCTTTAGGTGATTGATTTAAATTAATTAAAATTTTAATCAATCCTAATCGGATTAGAAATTGATTAGATCTAAATAAATTAAAATCCTAATTTGATTAGGAGCTCAAACTATCTAGATTCAAATCTAATCCAATTAGGAATTAGATGTCATCTAATTAGAGGAGGATTCCTAGTCCAAATAAGAATCCAAAAACCTCTTAGTTAGATCCTAATCTAATTAGAAATTAGATCAAACCAAATCCTAATCAAACAAAAAATTATTCTTCCATACAATTTGGTTATCTCATAACCCAATTAGGCTTGATCAAATCAAACCCATGTCAAGTCAAATTGAATCTAATTCAATTAGACTTGATGCAAGCTCCATTGCTCAATCAAATTGAGCCAATTAGCAATCTAATTACTAATTAATCCTCCTATAACTCACTAACTCTTTAGTGAACTACTTAATCACAACTTTTATATTGGATTAATCATCAATCAAATTGATAATTAAATTCAATTACGATTCATAATCGCAATTCAACTATCTGATCAGTCAAAAATCTCTTTATGTATGGCCTCATAGGTTCTATTCTGTCTGATAGTAAGATATATTGCGATCCCTATCACAATATCATTAAAACTCCTTTCAATGGATTGAAACTATTCTAACTCTACCCATCAAAGATTATCGATCATCGAGATGATGCTTGTGGATCTCACAATGCACCAGTGACACCTAGCAGTATGTAGTGACAATCCAGCAGAATAAAAAGTGATGAACCTCTAGGTGTAGTTAACATATGATACAATTTTTCTATCATGAGTTCCAACCAGATGGTAGGTCATGGATAAATCATCAAACCTCATCATCAGTCATATGATAGATTCAATTAGCTCGAGTCCATGTGTGATTCTCATAAAAATTTATTTCCATCAATCACACTGCTATGGTCATAGACTTAAGGACTCAGTTTCTTAAATCTCATAAGACTACTCTTTTCCATCAATCTCTTATATGCTCCATGGATCATATATCAAAAATTATTCATCTCCGAGATTGAACCTGAACCTTATGTGTAGTGCTAGCTAGACATAATCAACTCTTCAATCCCATTTAACTCATAATTTAATTCTCAATCAAATTAGCTTATATATTCAATCAAGTCAAGTACTTCCAAATTAGATATATAAACATAGGTCAATTTCTTCCTACTTTGTCTAACTTGTGTGCGTGACTCCATAGGTTCAAACACTAAGCCAGTAGCACAGAAATCAATTTATACACTAATCGAGTACCATCTAGCAATAGTTCCTGATGTTCAGATAGGTCGAATTAAGAAATATTTCAGAATCCATACATATGGTTATCACATAATTCATCCTTTTAACCCTGAATGCTCTAGGATGGTCTCAAGTTAATTATCAACCGAGATTGCTTCATCCACATTATATTTCAACCTTTCAAATCCATCTCATGGATTACTTTGGCCAAGACTTTACTAAATTGAAATACAGCGATACATCAACTTCAATAATCTGGAGGGGTCAATCCCATCTTGATCCACACACAGACTTTGCAAGTACTTGACTGTACCTAGTAGCCTTCCGTCACTGTATTAGAAATTCAAATAGTCCGACACCAAAGCACAATGAGTTGCTTGCAAATCACTATAGTGATCTCAGGTCTGAAAGATACTTATACCCATGTGTTTTGTGAGCAGCTCTTGACAGCAGAATGCTCAACAGGTGAGTCACTTATTCCGTGACGATATACTCCTACATCTCATCTGTATACCATACCAGTATCACCACACTCCTTGGTTAAGAGAACAACCAACTCATATGGCACACAACGACTTCCACTCGATAAACATCATCGTCCTGTAATGACGTATCATTTGATCACGAATATGTTTAAGAACTATATGATAAATCTTTTCTTTATCATATACTAGCATAGTTCTAAGGACTTCATCACAGTACAGAGTTCAAAAAAATATCACTTTGTAATGAAAAATATTAAAATAATTTTTATTCAATAATCAATAATTCATATACAAAGATGAACTCAATCGTCACATGATTGATTTTAGGACATAATTTTCAACAATTCCTACTTGAACTAAAGCCAATCAGGGCAGTATCTTATACCCATCTTTCATTTGAAGTCATCGAACTCTTTGATCCTGAGAGCTTTAGTGAAGGGGTCGGTTAGATTCTCTTTTCTGTCGATCTTCTGAAGTTCGACGTTACCTCAGTTCATAATCTCTCACATCAGGTGATAGCGGCATAGAATACATTGCAACATCTGATGCAGCATTATATTCTACTTCGCATACAAAATCGACCACAGTATGTTGCTTGAAACTCTTCCAGCAAACAGCTCCTCCATCCAGAGTAAATACGTAGCCCGACACGCTTCTGCTGTCATCACAATCTGACAGAAAATTAGAATCAGTATATCCACAAGTTTCAAATCAATATCTCCATAGATAAACCATTGATCTTTAGTATTTTTTAAATACTTAAGAATTGCTTTCACAATCTTTCCAATGATTCTCATCTGGATCAGACTGGTACCTACTCACTATTCTAGTGAATAGACCACATCCGACCTCGTACATGTCATAGCGTACATGATAGATCTCACTGTCGAAGCATATGATATTCTACTCATGCGCTCTCTCTCCTCAGGAGTTATCGGATAATCCTTCTTGGAAAGAGTAATTCCATGACCTATCAGAAGATAGTCTTTTTTGGAATTATCCATATTGAATCACTTCAATAAGGTATCAATGTACGTGGATTGGGACAATCCAAGCTATTGAAAAATATATCTCAAAAGTCAATCGTCCACCTGTTGACGGTTGAGCAATCTTGTATTGTAATTGATTTGTTAATAAATAAAATATATTTTTAGCATTTTCATCACAAGTTTTCATCTTCTAATGAATTTTGTTGTTGTGATGAAGTCCTTAGGACTATTTAAGTTCGATAAAGAGAAGATTTATCGATTAGTCCTTAAAATTGTTCACGATCAAATGATAGGCTGTTAATAAGGACAATAGCTTCTATCGAGCATAGGTGCTGTAGGCCATATGGGTTGGTTGTCTTCTTAACTAAGGAGTGTGGAGACACTGGTATGGCATACAGGTGAGATGTAAGGGCACATCATCATTAAATGTGACCAACTCCAGAGCATTCTGCTGTCGAGAATGTCTCTGATGGGATATAGGTATAAGTGTCCTTTAGACCTGAGATCACCTCAGTGACTTGCAAGCAACTCACTATGCTTTGGTACTGGACTAACTAAATTTTTAATTCAGTGATGAAAGACTTTTGGGTACAGTCAAGTACTTACGAAGTCAGAGTGTGATCGAGATGGGATTGACCACTCCAAAAGTTAGAGAAGAATGAGTCGCTGTATTTTAATTTAGCAAAATCTTGGCCAGGGTAATCCATCAGATGGATTTGATATTTTGAAAAATAATGTGGACAACCTGATCAAAGTTGACAGTTGAACTCTGAGGTATCCTATGAGCATTTTGGTCAAGGAGATGAATTATATGAAAACTATATCCGCATAGGTTCTAAGGATGTTGTTCTACACATTCGACCTATCCGGTCGTCGGGTACCATTGCTAGATGGTCACTTCGATTGGTATAAAAATTTATTCTTATACTACCAATTTAGGTTCGGACCTATGAAGTCACACACATTAGAGTTCACGATCCGATCGGATGGTTGATCAATAATTAAGAATCGTTCTAGGGTTAAACGATCAATACGATTGATATTTAACCTAGTGCAAGTGTTGCAGGAGGATCGATTAGCAATTCAATTGCTAATTGGCTTAATTTGATTAAGTCAATAACTGAGATTAAGTCTAGTTAAATATAATTTAATTAGATTTAGTTTAAGCTTGATTGGATCAAGTCTAATTGGTTTATTGGATAAGCCAAGTCAAGAAAAAACTAGTCCTAATTTAATTAGGACTTGGGTCAACCTAATTTCTAATTCGATTAAAAAATTAAATTAGATTTAAATCTAATTTAATCTGATTAAATTAGATTTTAATTGGGTTAAGACCTATTTTAATTAGATTGATTTGATTTTGATTTGATTTGATTTGAGAAACCAAATTTGAACAAGTCATAGATTGAATCCTAGTAAGACTAGGATTCCACCTTGCGCCACCTTAGCCCTCCATGCCCACTCTCTCTTATTTTGTGCAACAAAACCTTCTCTTCCAGGCCTTCACGTATGTCTAAAGCTTTCCACTCTTTCTCTCTTACATGGAATGTGGTTGTGGACCAAGTCAAAGTAGGAATTAGTTTGGATTTCAAATTCTATGAGATAGAATTTTAGGAAATCAAAACTCTTTCCTAATGGCACTGATTTTATCCAGATTTTTTCTGAGATTTTTATGGTATTTATGGAATATATTGTGTGCCTTTTGCTGGTAGTCCATGAAGAAAAAGAAGAAGGGGGCACCCAAGAGTTGGGCACCCCTTGTCTTGCCCTTTTTGGATTTTTCTTGACTAGGTATTTGACCTAGACAAAGATTCTTCATATCTTTTTATTTAAGATGAATTTCTTCTTGAAATTTTCATGAATTATAGAGCATTGAGAGATCTTTGGGGTGTATAAAAATTAGGAAGAAGAATGTTGGGATGTGGAGGTATATAAGACATAAAACTAAGTGTCTGGGAAAGAGTAAAGAGAAGAAGAAGAGGGTCTTCTTCTAGGGTTGCTGAGTTCACCTCTTTCCTTCCTCCATCTGTGAGTTTTCTAAGAGTGTCTCATATCTAAAACTCCTTCTTCTACTTCTCATCCTTGGAAGAGTCCAAATCAAGAAGGAGGCATCTGATCGACCATCGAAGGAGGATCAGCATAGTACTAGCATACTGTGCTGATTTCCTGGACTAGGACTTCTGATCGTGATTCGTGAGCTCATGTGGATAACTTCTAGAGGCCAGACACGTGTGTGGCTCACAACATCATCTTCAAGTCTGGATCAGTAAAGTTACAACATCTAACTTGCAAGGTAATAGATCTGATCTATTATATTTTACATACATTAGATGTAGTATAGAAATATATTGATATGATCAACATGTAGTTCTTGCTCTTTATATTTTAATTTTTGATTTAATATCATATAATAATCATGTAATAAGATTTTAGATCTAAAATTCTCTAATTTTATAAGATAAATTTTAATTTATTTTAATCTTCCGCTGCGTGATCTTGAAAAAGTTTCAAGATCTAACCCTGAAACCCTAGATCTGGTTCCTTCAATTGATATTAGAGCCTAGGTTATTTATTACATGATTATTTATGCATTCTTAGATTATTTCTTAGATTAGATCTAATTTATAATCTGATTGTTAAATCTAAAATTAAAATTTTTAGATCAATCACGAACTGTAGGTTGTCCTACTGTAAGGTTTACCCCTTACAGTGCAAAGGTTGTCCTAGTTCGTATAGATCTATCTTTAATCATAAATTTATTAGATGTGATCTAGATTAAATTTATTATTTATTAGATTTAAAAGTATTTAAATCTAAAATAAAATTTCTTTGTTAATAATTCCTGTGCAAAAAACCATCATATATTTGTCTGGGAAATTTGTGCAGTTCAAAGTTGAAATTATTTCAATTACATGAACCTGTTTAGATTAGATCTAAAGTAGTTTCATACTTTTTTTACTTGCATTTTGATTATGAATCAAATATGCAACTTGGTTGGTAGAACCATGTTGTAAAAATATTTTACAAGCATGAAAATTATTTTCGAAAAGTCGAACCCCAACCCTCAGCCCAAAACTTAATTGAGAATTAAGAAGTTATTTGATTAGGTTCTAGGATTGTGAATTGAAGAACCTAAGACACAAACCATAACACATTGGGTTAATGGGTTAGCAAAAATTAGGTTCATTAATTGGGTTAGACCTAAAGTTAGATTAAAGATAGACTTAATTAGAGAATTGACTAAATCTAATCAATTGTTGTCTTAGATTAGGTCAAGAATTCTCTAGATCAATTACAATAGTTGTAGTTGGTCAAGTCCATATCTTTAACGAGAACCAAATGGACTTGATTCTTGGCTAAGCGGTCTAGCATGAACTATTAGGTTGATCTAATCAAAACTAATTAAACCAGTTGGTGTCTAAGGTAAACCAGATTGGTGATTTTTAATTGGCAGCCCGCTTACCTAACCATTTCTGATGGTGTATAAGGTAAGCTTTGGAAATCCTCCCACCGATCAAACTTACCTAGCCTCTTGATGAAATTATATTTTGATCAGATCATTGACTATTTGAGCTGACCCATGTCAGCTAGGTAAATCAGTGTGACTGATTTAGGTGCTCCTAGACCAGCCCTTTTAATGGTCTCCCTTAAGCTGACTTGATGAAGCCAGTGGGAGGATCATGATAAGCTGGTTCATCTGACCTTCTCCTCTAAATCAATTAAATCTTCTAAAATTATTAGATCCTTAAAATGAAATAGTTATGGTAATAACTAGATCATAGCCTCTCATTAAGTGGATGATAATGGGTCCATCAGTTGGATAATCATTGGAGGCCCAAAGGCCTGGTGCTTATCGACTGATGGAATTGTTATTCATAATATGATTTCTTGACTGCATCTTTCTAAATGGTGGTTAGGTTAGCCAACCAAAGTTAGGCCTAATCATTCATTGGCTAGATGGGCCAAGTATGGTCATGTTAATGGTTGGACCTAACCAGACCTTTTCAGTGGAGGCCAAACCTACTGATTAGGGACTGGGGCAAAATTAAAATTACTAAAAATTATTTAGAAAAATAATTGGTTATGAACTTACCCTTAGATGTACATGGGTTGACCAACCAAAGTTGGGCTTGTGTGCAGTCTAAGTGGATTCTAGTACCCACTAAGGAATTAGGGTAATTCCTTGAATTGGAGGTAGAGGCTACCATTTCGAATAAAATAGTGGGAGAAACTTTTGATTAAAGTCCAAATCTTTAGGTTTAATGAATCAATTACTAATTAAGTTATGATTTTTCTTTATGCAGATATGGCCACTTCCCTATCCTCCGATCATTGTTGGACAATGATAAGTTAGTGGGATCCAACTTCGGTAGCTGGTACCGAAAGTTAAGATAGTCCTGGAGCATGAACGGATCCTATATGTGATAACAGATCCTGCACCTGAGGAGCCAACTGCCAATGCACGTGGAACAGTCAGAGACACTTACCAGAAGTGGCTCATGATCAGACCACGATGCGCTGCATCATGCTGGCTGCCATGAGCGACGAGTTTAGTCATAGATTTGAGACGGCTCAGTCAAGGACATGCTTCAAGTGTTGGAGGATGTCTTTGGCACACCCGATGACGTGGAGAGGCACAAGACTAGTTGTGCCATCTTCAATGCCAAAATGTGAGATGGTGCCTCTGTCCCTGATCATGTATTGTACATGATCGAGCTGATGGAGCATTTGAGCAACTCGACTTTTCCTTGCATGAGCAGCTTGGGAAAGATGCAATACTAAACTCACTGCCAAATCATATCTTCCATTCCTCACTCATTATAGAATGACAAAGCCTGAAGTAAACTACCACGGGTTATTGGGGTTGCTTCAGAACTTTGAGAAGGATCACCAACTCCACAAAGAGTCGGTGAACTTAGTAGGAGGTTCGTCTTCTGGTTCTCGACCCTTTGAAAAAGAAAGAAGAACAAGAAGAAGAAAGTGAAGAAGGTGCAAGTTTAGGCTGGGACATCAGTGTAGGGCCAGACCAGAAAGATCAAGCCCGATAAGAGTCAAGCTGAATGCTTCTTTTGCAAGAAGTGGGGGCACTGGAAGAGGAACTATCCTCAATACATTGCCTCCCTAGACCCGAACAGGCAGAGAAAGAAGCAAACTGTTGCTGGGCAAGGTATTTATATGATAACTCCTTGCAATTTCTCTATTTGTGATATAACTGACTGGATATTGGATACCGGTAGCCCTTACCATATTTGCAATTCATTGCAGGGATTACAGGTCAGTAGGAGATTCGAGCAAGGCGAGAGGTTCCTGAACGTTGGAGATGGAAGATCAGTTCAGTTCTAGCATTAGAAATTTGAAACTTGTATTTGAATCCCATACCATTATTCTTAATGATTGTCATTTCTGTCCCAGTTTCTTTTTAAATGTTATTTCTGTAGGCCTTCTAGTCAAAAATGATTATGAAATTTCAATAAAGAAACAAGTTTGTAATATCATTATGAATGGTGTTACTATTTTTTGTGGACATTTGAACAATGGTGTGTATATGTTATCACAACCTGTTAACATAGTTTATTCTACTGCCAAGCACCTAAATTAGATAGTGTATCAGATATCTACTTATGGCACTGTAGGCTAGGTCATATAAACAAGAACAGGATAAACAGGTTGACTCAAGAGAAAATCTTCGAAGTCAGTGATTGTGAATCACTTCCAACCTGTGAGTCTTGTCTTCTTGGTAAAATGACCAAATCATCTTTTACTAAAAAGGTGAGAGAGCTATTGAGCTCTTGGGCCTAGTACATACTGATGTATGCGGGCCCATGAGCACAAGTGCTAGAGGTGGATATTTCTACTTCATCATTTTCACGGATGATTTATCCAGATATGGATATGTCTATCTGATGAAACATAAGTCAGATTCATTTGAAATGTTCAAATGATTTCGAAGTGAAGTAGAAAAATAAACTGAGAAGAGTATTAAAACTCTTCGGTCTGACCGAGGAGAAAAATATCTTTCTGGTGAGTTTCTCACATATCTAGGAGAGAATGAGATTCTCTCCAATGGACTCCTCCAAGAACACCACAGCATAATGGTGTGTCTGAAAGGAGAAATCAGACTCTAATAGACATGGTCTGATCCATGATGAGTTTTGCAAGCTTACTGATATCCTTCTAGGGATATACACTTGAATCGACCTGTTATCTGTTAAATAGGGTTCCAAGTAAGTCTGTAATTAAGACTCCATATGAGATATGGACAGGAATAAGCCAGCACTTTCACACCTTAGGGTCTGGGGGTGCCCGACCTATGTCAAACGATTAGTTACAGATAAACTTAGACCTAGATCTGACAAATGCACATTCATAGGGTATCCCAAAGAGATCAAAAGATATTTTTTCTACCATGCTGATGAACAAAAGGTGTTCGTCAGCCTTAAGGCAACCTTTTTAGAAAAGAAGTTTCTTGGTGAAGGAACCGTTACCTCTAAGATTGAACTTGATAAAGTTTAACAGGTAGAAGGACCGACATCAATAGCTGAACCTGAGTCAAATTTGATTAGATCAGATCCGAGCCCAATGTACCTGCACTATTAAGACGATCTGATAGAGTACCGCGTCAGCCGGATAGATGCTATGATTTTTTGGTTCGGGACGGTGATCCCATCGAACTCGATGAGAATGATGAGGATTCGATCACCTATATGGATGCAATACAGAGACCTGATTTGAGAAATGCTTGAAGCCTTGAAATTTGAAATGGAGTCCATGAAGGTCAATGATGTATGACATTGATTGACCCACCTAAAGGGGTTAAATCCATTGGATGTAAATGGGTCTTCAAAAAAAAAGGGATGCAGACGGAAAGGTGGAGATCTATAAAGCCCGTCTGATTGTCAAGGGATATCGTCAATATTGTGTATTAATTATGACGAGACATTCTCCTCTGTGGCAATGCTCAAATCCATTCGGATAATGCTTGCAATAGCTACCCATCTGGATTATGAGATCTGACAGATTGATGTAAAGACAGCTTCCTGAATGGAGAGCTGACCGAAGAGGTATATATGATACAACCTGAGGGGTTTACATCCATAGATGAGTCCAAGGTGTGCAAGCTTCAGAGATCCATTTATGGATTGAAGGAAGTTTCTCGGAGTTGGAACATGCATTTTGATAAGATGATCAAAATGTATGATTTCATTAAGAACGGAGAAGAGTCTGCATTTATAAATGGGCAAATGGTCCAGTTGTGGTATTCTTTATCTTGTACGTGGATGATATTCTCTTAATCGGGAATGACATCCCCGCACTACAGGGAATAAAAATTTGGTTGTCATCGCAGTTCTCAATGAAGGACTTGGGTGAAGCATCCTACATCCTAGGAATGAAGATCTATAGGGATAGATCTAAAAGGATGCTTGGGTTATCCCAGTCTACATACATCGATACTGTGCTGAAGAGGTTCAGCATGAAGAATTCTAAGAAGGACTATCTACCGATAGGCCATGAAATTTCTCTCTCTAAGAAGGATTGTCCGACAACTCCTTAAGAGAGAAAGCCTATGAGTAGAGCCCCATATACTTCGATCATGGGATCTATCATGCACGCCATGACATGTACAAGACAAATTGGCATACTCACTAGGAGTAGTGAGTAGATACCAATCTGATCCTAAAAAAAACCATTGGAAAATGGTTAAAGTCATCCTTAAGTATTTGAGAAATACTAAGGACCAATGGTTGGTTCATGGTGAGTCAGATCTGAAACTTATGGGGTTCACAGACTCCAACTTTAATCTGATCATGATGACAGTAGAAATGTATCGGATTATATCTTTACTCTGAATGGTGGAGCCATCTGCTGGAAGAGTTCAAGCAGCATACTGTGGCAGACTCTGTTTGTGAGATGGAGTACATCGCAGTATCGGATGCCGCGAAGCAAGCTGTGTACCTGAGAAAATCATCACCGAGCTCAGAGTAGTACCCTCCTCGATGGTCGATCCTGCTCTACTGCGACAGCACAGGTCCATAGCTCAGCGAAGGAATCCAAAGCACACTAGTGGATGAAGCATATTTTGCATCGCTTCTACCTGATCGGAAGATCGTGGATTAGGTGATGTCGATCTTCAGAAGATCGACGAAAAAGGAATCTGGCCGACCCTTCACTAAAGCCCTAGCGATAAAGGAGTTCGACAATCACAAGTCGAAGATGGGTATTAGATACTGTGCGAGTGGCTTTAGGACAAGTGAGAGTTATTGAAAAATATATCCCAAAAGCAATCGTCAACCTGTTGACGGTTGAACAACCTTGTATTGTAATTGATTTGTTAATAAATAAAATATATTTTTGATATTTTCATCACAAATTTTTATCTTCTAATGAACTCCGTTGTTGTGATGAAGTCCTTAGACTATTTAGGTTTGATAAAGAGAGGATTTATGATTAGTCCTTAAAACTATTCACGACCAAATGATAGGCTGTTAATAAGGAAAACAGCTTCTATCGAGCATAGGTCACTGTAGGCCATATGAGTTAGTTGTCCTCTTAATCAAGGAGTGTGGAGACACTAGTATGGCATACAGGTGAGATGTAAGGGTACATCATCATTGAACGTGACCAACTCTAGAACATTCTGCTGTCGAGAATGTCTCTGATGGGATATAGATATAAGTGTCCCTTAGATCTGAGATCACCTCAGTGACTTGCAAGCAACTCACTGTGCTTTGGTACTAGACTAAATGAATTTTTAATTCAGTGACGGAAGGCTTTTGGGCATAGTAAAGTACTTGCGAAGTCAGAGTGTGATCGAGATGGGATTGACCACTCCAAGAGTTGGAGAAGAATGAGTCGCTGTATTTCAATTTAGCAAAATCTTGGCCAGGGTAATCCATCGATGGATTTGATATTTGAAATACAATGTGGACAACCTGATCAGAGTTGACAGTTGAACTCTGAGGTGTCCTATGAGCATTTTGGTCAAAGAGATGAATTATATGGAAACTATATCCGCATGGGTTCTAAGGATGTTGTTCTACACATTGGACCTATCCGACCGTCGGGTATCATTGCTAGATGGTCACTTCGATTGATACAAAAATTTATTCTGTACTATCAATTTAGGTTCGACCTATGAGTCACACATATTAGAGTTCACGATCCGATCGGATGGTTGATCAACGATTAAGAATCATTCTAGGGTTAAACGATCAATACGATTGACATTTAACCTAGTGCAAGTGTTGCAGGAGGATGATTAGCAATTCGATTGCTAATTGACTTAATTTGATTAAGTCAATGGGCTGAGATTAAGTCTAATTGAATATGATTTAATTAGATTTGGTTTGACTTGATTGGATCAAGTTCAATTGGTTTATTGATAAGCCAAGTGCAAGAAAAACTAGTCCTAGTTCAATTAGACTTGGATCAACCTAATTTCTAATTCGATTAAAAAATTAAATTAATTTAAATCTAATTTAATCTAATTAAATTAGATTTTTAATTAGGTTAAGACCTATTTTAATTGGGTTGATTTGATTTTGATTTGATTTGGTTTGAGAAACCAAATTTGAACAAGTCATAGATTGAATCCTAGTAAGACTAGGATTCCACCTTGCGCCACCTTAGCCCTCCATGCCCACTCTCTCTTATTTTGTAAGATAAAACCTTCTCTCCCAAGCCTTCACACACGCCAAAGCTTTTCACTCTTTCTCTCTTATATGGAATGTGGTTGTGGACCAAGTCAAAGTAGGAATTAGTTTGGATTTCAAATTCTATGAGATAGAATTTTAGGAAATCAAAACTCTTTCCTTATGGCACTGATTTTATCCAAATTTTTTTTGAGATTTTTATGATATTTATGGTACATATTATGCACCCTTTGCTGGTAGTCCATGGTAGAAAAAGAAGGAGGGGTGCCCAGAGTTGGGCACCCCTTGTCTTTCCTTTTTAGATTTTCCTTGACTAGGTATTTGACCTAGACAAGGATTCTACATATCCTTTTATTTAAGATGAATTTTTTATTAAATTTTTGTGAATTATAGAGCATTGAGAGACCTTTGGGGCATGTGAAAATTAGGGAGAAAAATGTTGGGGCATGGAGATATATAAGACACAAAACTAAGTGTCTGGGAGAGGGGAAAGAGAAGAAGAAGAGGGTCTTCTTCTAGGGTTGCTGAGTTCACCTCTTCCCTTCCTCCATCTGTGAGTTTTCTGATAGTGTCTCATATCTAAAACTCCTTCTCCTACTTCTCATCTTTGGAAGAGTCCAAATCAAGAAGGAGGCATCTGATCGACCATCAAAGAAGGATCAGCACAGTACTAGCATACTGTGCTGATTTCCTGGATCAAGACTTCTGATCGTGATTCGTGGGCTCGTGTGGATGACTCTGAGAGGTCGGATATATGTGCAGCTCACAACATCATCCTCAAGTCTGGATCAGCAAAATTAGAATGTCTAACTTGCAAGGTAATAGATCTGATCTATTATATTTTACATACATTAGATGTAGTACAGAAATATATTGATATGATCAACATATAGTTCTTGCTCTTTATATTTTAATTTTTGATTTAATACCATATAATAATCATATAATAGGATCTTAGATCTAGAGATTTTCTAATTTTATAAAATAAATTTTAATTTATTTTAGTCTTTCGCTACCTGATCTTGAAAAAGTTTCAAGATCTAACTCTGAAACCCTAGATCTGTTCCTTCACAAGCAACCTTCTAGATCTATCTCTACAGATCTTCATCCCAAGGATGTAGGATGCTTCTCCCAATCTTCATAGAGAACTATGATGATAACTGCAGCTTCACACTCTACAAAGTTGGGATGTCATTTTCTAATAACAATATGTCATCTACATACAGCACAAGGGATATATCTATAGAATCGGAAGTCCACTTGTAGATGCAAGGCTCTTCTCCGTTCTTAATAAAGCCATACATTTTGATCACCTTATCAAAATGCATATTCCAACTCCTAGATACCTGCTTAAGTCCATAAATAGATCTTTTCAGCTTGCACACTTTCGACTCATCTGTAGATGTGAACCCTTCAGGTTGTATCATATACACCTCTTCTTCCAGCTCTCCATTAAAAAAAGTAATTTTGACATCCATCTATCAGATCTCATAATCTGAGTATGCAGCGATAGCAAGTATAATCTGGATGAACTTGAGCATTCCATGGGAGAGAAGTCTCGTCATAGTCAATACCATAACACTGATGGTAATCCTTGGCAACTAGATGGGCTTTATAGGTCTCTACCTTCCCGTCCGCTCCTCTTTTCTTCTTGAAAATTTATTTACACCCTCTGAGTTTTATCTCTTCAGATGAATCAACTAGTGTCCATACACCATTGATCTCCATAGACTATATCTCGGATTTCATGGCATTAAGCCATTTCTGAGAGTCGGACCTTTGCATGGCCTCCATAGAGGTGATCGGATCCTCATCGTTCTCATCAAGTTCAATGGGGTCATCGTCTAGGATCAAAAAATCATAGTATCTATCCAGCTGATGCAGTACTCTATCGGATCTCCTTAATGGTGCCTCTACTGACTTCGGATTCATTCACTAATCAAATTCAATTCTATGTGTGTCGGTCCTTCCACCTCATGAATTTCATCAAGTTTAATTTTATGGGCATTAGCTCCTTCACCAAGGAACTCCTTTTCCAAAAAGACTATCCAACTGTTGACAAACACCTTTTGTTCTGCAGTGAGGTAGAAGTAGTATCTTTTAGTTTTCTTTGGATACCCTACAAACAAGCATCTATCAAACTTTGATCTAAGCTTATCTGTCTTTAAATGCTTGACATAAGCTGGACACCCCTAGACCCTAAGGTGTGAGAGCACCGGCTTATGCCCAGTCCATATCTCATATGGAGTTTTATCGATAGACTTGCTCGGACCTTATTCAAAATATAGCAGACAATTTTTAAAGCATATCCCCAAAAGGAGATTGGCAACTCGCAAAGCCCATCATGGATCGGACCATGTCTAACAAGGTTCGATTCCTTCTCTCCGACACCCCGTTATGTTGTGGTGTTCAGGAGGGGTCCACTGTGAGACAATCTCATTCTCTTCCAGATATGTCAGAAACTCACTGGTGAGGTATTCACTTCGTCAGTCTGATCGAAGGGTCTTAATATTCTTTTCAATTTGTTTCTCTACTTCAGCATGAAATCTTTAAATATTTCAAATGATTCTGACTTATGCTTCATAAGATAGATATATCCATACCTCGATAAGTCGTCTGTGAACGTAATGAAGTAAAAGTATCCTCCTCTAGCACTTATGTTCATAGGTTCACATACATTAGTATATATTAGACCTAGAATATCGCTAGCTCTTTTATCTTTTTCTTTAAAAGTGACTCAATCATCTTACCAAGTCGACAGGATTCGCAGGTAGGCAATAATTCACAATCATCTATCTTAAGGATACGTTCCTTGATCAATCTGTCAATCCTACTCTTGTTCACATGACCAAGCCTATAATGCCAAAGATAGGATTCACTGATATTATCTAATTTAGGGCATTTGCTAGCTGTGTACATTATACTAACAGACCGTGATATTATATATATGTCATATTTTAATTATCTATGCATAATTGTAGTATCATTCATAATGATATCACGAAAATCATCCTTTATTATAAACTTGTAATTAAATTTGGCCAAAAGGCCTACAGAGATGACATTCATCATAAAGGAGGGATAATAATGATAATCATCTAACATAACACTACTAGACTCGAAGACTAGCTGCAAAATTTTCAAGACCAGAACTGAAACAAGACTTCCATCTCCAACGTTAAGGAACCGCTCGCTCTCTCAAAATTTTGTACTTACCTGTAGTCCCAGCAATGAATTTTATATATTAATAGGACTTTCGATATCCAATACTCAGATAGTAGTATCACAAATAGAGAAATTACAAAGTGTTATCATATAAGTACCTTGAAGTAACCGCTTGCTTCTTTCTCTTATTTTTAGGTCTGTTTGGGTCAAGGATGGCTATATAAGTAGGACAATTTCTTTTTCAATGACTTAGCTTCTTGCAGAAGTACTCTGCCTGATTTTTGTCAACTTTTGACTGTTTGCTCTCCTTAAGATCGACGGTACAAGATTTCTATAACTTTTTCTTCTTTCCTCTCTTAGAGGATCGACATCCTACAGATGAACCTCCTACTAAATTCACTGGCTCCTTCTGGAGCTGGTGATCCTTCTCAAAAGTCTGCAGTAATCCTAGCAAATCATGATAGTTCACTACAGGCTTTGTCATTCTATAATGAGTAAAAAAGACAGGTAAGATTTCGATAGCGAATTGAGAATAGCATCCTTGCCAACTATTCATGCAACGGAAAGCCAAGTTTGCTAAGACGTTCAATCTGCTCAATCATGTACAATACGTGATCGGTGACTGAAGTCCTCTCACATATGGGCATTAAACACTGCACAGGAGGTTTTGTGTCTCTCCGCATCCTCAACGGTATCAAAAGACTCATTCAACATTTGAATGATCTTCTCTGGCTATGCATCCTCGAACTTACGACTAAGTTCGTCGTTCATAGCTACCCTCATCACACAACGCACAGTCATGTGGTCATTGAGCCACTTCATGTAAATGTCTCTCATGGCACAAGAGCATTGGCTGCAGGTTCTTCAGGTGCCTCATCCTAAGGATATATAAAATCCTCTTGTGCTCCAAGATGATCTTCAACTTTTGATACCAGCTATCGAAGTTAGGTCTACTGACCTTGTCACTGTCCAACAGCGAACGGAGGGATAGTGTGTTGGCCGTAACTAAAAGAAAAATATTAGCCTATTAGTATATGAATTATTTTTAATTCTGAAATATAATTTTAGTCTAAAGTCCTCTCACTATTTTTACGAATTAGTAGCCTCTACCTCCAACTCGAAGAATTATGCTAATTTCTTAGCGAGTACTAGAATCCACACAAACTGCATTCGGATCTGAATGTGCTCGACCAATCCTAGTACATCTATGGATAGGTTCATAACTAATTATTTTCCAAATAACTTCTAGCAATTAATTTTGTCCCAGGAAACCCTTCAGTAGATGTGTGGCACCTCCATTGAAAATCTCGATTAGGTCCAACCATTAACATGACACACCAAGTGTATCCAATAAACGGATGTCCAGGTCTGAGTGTGGTTCGACCACCTAAACATTGATCTAAAGGTACATCATGATGGTCATATAATGAATACAATTTTAATACGTAATAGACACCAGGCGTGTGGCACCTCCAATGCCTATTTGGAATATTGGACTCATTATCACGTATCTTAATGGGAGGCTATGACAAATTATCTCATAACTTTATCATTTTATGGACTAAATAATTTAAAATTTTGATTTTATTGATTTGAGAATAAGAGAAGAAGTCAGCCTGCAAGCTACAAATCCTCCCACTGACTTCACCAAGTCATGTAAAGGATTAGACACAAGCTGGTCTAAAGACACCTAAATCAGTCACACTGATTCACTTTAATGGCATGGGTCTGCACGAATTGACTAGTGACCTAATCAAAACACAATCTACCATGTTGGCTAGATAAGTGAGATCAGTGGAGGGATGTGCCCTTAACTCACTGTAGACACGATCAGTAGGTGAATATCTCCTAATTTAAAACCACATGATTAAAATTCGTCACATGATTGGTTTTAAAACATAATTCCCAACAGGGTCCCCCCGTTGCTTTTCTTAGACACCAACAAATTGATCAGATCAGTGAACGAAATCAATTAAATAATCATCTCTCAATTACTTTCTTAGACACCAATTGGTTAATTGATCCGAATAGATTAGCTTAGGTGAATCAGATTCAAGCCATTAAGTCGAATTAGATCTTTAGGTTAATTGATTCTACATATAGGTATCAATTGATTCGATCAACAATAATTGTATGATCTTAAGCTCTATTGACTAACTCTAATCAATACTTGACTTGATTTGATCAACTGCTAAATCAATTTTAACCCATTATGATCAAATCAAAAATCCTAGATATAATCCAATTACATGACCTAATTTGATCTACCCATGACCAATCCCTTATGCACAAACACTAATTCAGATCTTAAATCTAAATTTTTAGATCTAAATTTTTTGTATGAAAAGTAAGTTTTGATCTTGAAATAATTTTCAGATCATACATACAAACATATATCATATATATGATTAAAGTTCAGGTCATAGAAACTGATTTCAGCCCTAAACATACTTTCATATATCATATATACGATTCAAAATAGATCTCAAAACTTTTTTTAGATCTAAATAATGAAACATATATCACATATATGATAAAAATTTAGATCTAAAATTTTATTTTAACTAAAAAATTTAATATTATTTTAAGATAATGATACAGCATAACAAGTTATGTCAGGATAACCTTATATCAGAATGACATCAAAAATTTTTAGATATAAAATTTTTCTCCACAGATTTCAGATCTAAATCCTAATCTCATGCATATGACATGGCTCTGATATCACTATTGGGATTTCATGGTTTCATGCATGTAAAAATTTTAGAACAAGTAAGCTGTGGAAATGAAAAATTCAGATTAAATCTAATTTAATCTAAGCATGCATAAGACTAAATTTTAAAATCATAAAATAAGATCTACATATGTGAGATAGGATTCAGATATAGAAATAAAATAGAAAAAAATAAATAGAGAAGATCTAATCTTTATACCTTGGTGCGGATCGATCTACACCGCGAACTGATGATCATAGATGTCTTCCAAAGTCTCTTGAAACTGCACGTGTTCGATCTCTACGGATATCCATACGAGACTTCGATCTGATCAGAAGCTTTTTGATCTTATCGGGGTGCTAGCTCCCTTACAGAGATCGCATCTTAACGGTTGAAAACTCTTCGCTTCTCTCAAAACTCTCTTAGAGAAGAAGAAGAGAATAGAAGGATGATGATCTCTATGCTAGAGATCATAAAAAGAACATTTCTTCTCTTTCTTCCTAAAACCCATACACATGATCTCTATGCTATAGATCTAGAAAATTCATATCCAACTCTAGGACAAAAGGGACAGAAAAATCCATATCCAAATTTAGACAAAAGAGAGAGAGAAGAGGCCCTAACAACTAACCTTTGATTGTTGGTAAGAAAGAAGAGATAGGAGCCAAACAAACCTCATGCCTTCCCTTGGATGCCGCACCTCTCTTCTCTCCAATATTTTTCATGCACGCCCCTTGTATTTTGTGAAAGATTAGTGCCTTACAAGCCAATCGCATGGGGATGCGAAGGGACTTATCTTTATTATTATCCTACTCATTTGTATGACATTAGTTATTTTTATTTATAAAGTATTTATTTTATCATTTACTGCAACATATTATTTATGATTATGATAAACTCATAAATTAAGACAATGATTTTAGGACCATGATGAGATCATGCCAGTGAGACCTAAAATCTTGATAGCCCTAATCTAGAATATTTTCAATCGTTGGATCATCGAGTCGAAGATCGATTATTTCGATAACACTGGTACATCCTATATATGCTCGATAGAGAGGGTGGTTGATCTCACAATCACTTGTGTGGTGATATTAATACAAAGATGTTGGTGCTCATTAGAGAATGAGTTCACTGAACTGATCCGTAGGAAGAACATCTGATGGAGCCTTACAGCATGTCAACAAATATTTTTCAGTGGGAGTGGTGCATGTGATTTTTTGACCTGAGATCACCATGGTACCTTATGTACATGGACCCTTACTTTGGTTTATTCCCCAGCACACCATTTGAGATATGTGTGGATATTCAAGGTATGATAAAGTATACATGAAGGTTGTGAGTGATCAACAAAGAATCGGTCACTCCTTATAGGAGAAGAGAACATCCTATGTGATCTTATAGGATGATGACTCTGAGAGTCTCTGCCAGAGCAGAGATGAACAGTAAAAAATATTTTTACTAGTTCATCAATTGAGTCATCATCATGGATCGAGATATATATAGATAATATTTGGATTTGATATATTTCCATACCCATGGCCTTTCCGGAATGTTGTGTGATCGAAAGATTGAATTGCATGTAACTCACCACGGAAGGATAATTTTGGTATTTTATCAAATTTTAAATCTTTCAAATAGTCATGATACGTTATTAGACGTCAATCTTAACTTGTGGACTCGTTAGAATTAAAAGAATTTAATTCAAGAATCAATTAGGAAGAGTCTTAGTTGATTGAGACTCTTAAGCTGATCTAATCCAATCGGATTAGGGTTATGTCAAGAGTTTGGGTCATTACAGGCTAGATTTAGAATCCAATGGATCACACACAATAAAAATTTGATCTTGATATAATTTATTTAAATTTATTATAAATTCAATGGATTAATTAAATGCTAGCACATGAATTAACCCAAATTCTCAATTGGGTTCAGTGCAAATGTGTTTGTGCTAAACTTTTGCTTGTTGCCTTGACCTAATGTGATTAGGTTTGAACCTATATTTAAATAGGTTACTGATTTGGATTTTATGGAAGTGTTCCATATGTGATCCATCCCCTCCACGCCAAAAGCCACACACATATTAACTGTCACGCCCAAAATAAATGGCGATGAGAAGGAACATCCTTATCATCTACTCCTCTTAATTTTATTACCAAGTTCCACACATCCCTTATTTTTTGTGCGCCATCTGATGGTGCTATGGGATGTGTGGGCGTGGAAGAGGAGGAGTCCTTCTTTTGGAAGGTGTTGGAAAATATGTCCCAAAAGTCAATCGTCAGCCTGTTGACAGTTGTGTAACTTTGTATTGTAATTAATTTATTAATAAATAAAATATATTTTTGATATTTTCATCAAAGTTTTCATCTTTTAATGAACTCCGTTATTGTGATGAAGTTCTTAGGACTATTTAGGTTCGATAAAGAGAGGATTTATCGATTAGTCCTTAAAACTGTTCACGACCAAATGATAGGCTGTTAATAAGGACGACAGCTTCTATCGAGCATAGGTCACTGTAGGCCATATGGTTGGTTGTCCTCTTAACCAAAGAGTGTGGAGACACTGGTATACATACAGGTGAGATGTAAGGGTACATGGTCTTTGAACGTGACCAACTCCAGAGCATTCTGCTGTCGAGAATGTCTTTGATGGGATATAGGTATAAGTGTCCCTTAGACCTGAGATCACCTCAGTGACTTGCAAGCAACTCACTGTGCTTTGTACTAGACTAACTGAATTTTTAATTCAATGACGGAAGGCTTCTGGGCACAGTCAAATATTTGCAAAGTTAGAGTGTGATTGAGATGGGATTGACCACTCCAAGAGTTGGAGAAGAATGAGTCGCTGTATTTCAATTTAGCAAAACTTGGCCAGAGTAATCCATCAGATGGATTTGATATTTTGAAATACAATATAGACAACCTGATCAGAGTTGACAGTTGAACTCTGAGTATCCTATGAGCATTTTGGTCAAGGGGATGAATTATATGGAAACTATATCGCATGGGTTCTAAGGATATTGTTCTACACATTCGACTTATCTGACCATCGGGTATCATTGCTAGATGTCACTTGGATTAGTACAAAAATTTATTCTTATACTATCAGCTTAGGTTCGGACCTATGAGATCACACACATTAGAGTTCACGATCCATTGGATGGTTGATCAACGATTAAGATCATTCTAGGGTTAAACGATCAATACGATTAACATTTAACCTGGTGCAAGTGTTGTAGGAGGATCGATAGCAATTGATTCCTAATTGGCTTAATTTGATTGAGCCAATGAGCTGATATTGAGTCTAATTGAATATGATTTAATTAAATTTAGTTTGACTTGATTGGATTAAGTCCAATTGATTTATTGGATAAGCCAAATGCAAGGACAAATAAGTCCTAGTTCAATTAGGACTTGGGTCAACCTAATTTCTAATTTGATTAAAAAATTAAATCAGATTTAAATATAATTTAATTGATTAAATTAGATTCTTAATTGGGTTAAGATCTATTTTAATTAGATTGATTTGGTTTTGGTTTGATTTGGTTTGAGAAATCAAATTTGAATCCTAGTAAGACTAGGATTCCTAGTAAGACTAATTTGAATCATAGATTGAATCCAGTAAGACTAGGATTCCACCTTGTGCCACCTTAGCCCCCACACCCACTCTCTCTTATTTTATGTGACAAAATCTTCTCTCCAGGCCTTCACGCACGTCCAAAATTTTCACTCTTTCTCTCTTACATGAATGTAGTTGTGGACCAAGTCAAAGTAGGAATAGTTTGGATTTCAAATTTTATGAGATAGAATTTTAGGAAACCAAAACTCTTTCCTTATGGCACTGATTTTATCCAATTTTTTTTGAAATTTTTGTAGCTTTTATAGCACATATTGTGTACCCTTTGCTGGTGGTCCATGGTAGAAAAAGGAGGGGGCGCCCAAGAGTTGGGCACCACTTGTCTTACCCTGTTTGGATTTTTCTTGACTAGGTATTTAACCTAGACAAGGATTCTTCATATCTCATTATTTAAAATGAATTTATTCTTGAGATTTTTGTGGATTATAGAGCATTGAGAGACCTTTGGGGCATGTAAAAATCATGGATAAAGAGTATTGGGGTATGGAGATATAACAGACACAAAACTAGGTATCTGGGTGAGAGCAAAGAGAAGAAGAAGAGGGTCTTCTTCTACAGTTGCTGAATTCACATCTTCTCTTCCTCCATCTGTGAGTTTTCTAAGAGTGTCTCACATCTAAAACTCCTTCTCCTACTTCTCATCTTTGAAAGAGTCCAAATCAAGAAGAAGAGGTATCTGATCGACCATCGAAGAAGGATCAGCACAGTACTAGCATACTGTGCTGATTTCTGGACCAGAACTTCTGATCGTGATTCGTGGGCTCGTGTGGATGACTCCTAGAGGCCGGATGCATGTGTGACTCACAACATCATCCTCAAGTCTGGATCAGCAAAGTTAAAATGTCTAACTTGCAAGGTAATAGATCTGATCTATTATATCTTGCATACATTAGATGTAGTATAGAAACATGTTGATATGATCAACATGTAGTTCTTGCTCTTTATATTTTAATTTTTGATTTAATATATATAATAATCATATAATAAATCTTAGATCTAGGAATTCTCTAATTTTATAAGATAAATTTTGATTTATTTTAGTCTTCCGCTACCTGATCTTGAAAAAGTTTCAAGATCTAACCCTGAAATCCTAGATCTGGTTCCTTCAATTAGTATCAGAGCCTAGATTCTTTATTACATGATTATTTATGCATGCTTAGATTATTTCTTGATTAAATCTAATTTATAATCTGATTGTTAAATCTAAAATCAAAATTTTTAGATCAATCATGAACTGTAGTTGTCTTGTTGTAAGGTTTATCCCTTACAGCGTAAAGGTTGTCCTAGTTCGTGTAGATCTGTCTTTAATCATAAATTTGTTAGCTATGATCTCGATTAAATTTATAATTTATTAGATTTAAAAGTATTTAAATCTAAAATAAAATTATTTCAATTACATGAACCTGTTTAGATTAGATCTAAAGTAGTTTCATGCTTATTTCACTTGCATTTTGATTATGAATCAAACATGCAACTTGGTTGGTAGAACCATATTGTAAAATATTTTAAAATATAAAAATTATTTTTGAAAAATGAACCCCAACCCTCAGCCCAAAACTTAATTGAGAATTAAGAAGTTGTTTGATAAGATTCTAGGATTGTGAATTGAAGAACCTAAGACACAAACCATAACACATTGGGTTAATGGGTTAGTGGGAATTAGGTCCATTAATTGGGTTAGACCTAAGGTTTGATTAAAGATTGACTTAATTAGAGAATTGACTAAATCTAATCAATTACTGTCTTAGATTAGGTCAAAGATTCTCTAGATCAATTACAATAGTTGTAGTTGGTCAAGTCCATATTTTTAACGAGAACCAAATAGACTTGATTCTTGGCTAAGCGGTCTAGCATGAACTGTTAGGTTGATTTAATCGAAACTAATTAAATCAGTTGTGTCTAAGATAAACCAGACCGATGATTTTTAATTGGAAACCAGCTTATCTGGCCATTTCTGATGGTGTTTAAGGCAAGCTTTGGCAGACCCTCCCACCGATTGAACTTACCTGCCTCTTGGTGAAATTATTTTTGATCGGATCACTTGACTATTCGAGCTGACCCATATCAGCTAGATAAATCAGTGTGACTGATTTAGGTGCTTCTAGACCAACCCTTTTAATGGTCTCCCTTAAGCTGACTTGGTAAAGCCAGTAGGAGGATCATGATAAGCTGGTTCATCTGACCTCCTCCTCTAAATCAATTAAATCTTCTAAAATTATTAGGTCTTAAAATAAAATAGTTATGGTGATAACTAGATCATAGCCTCCCAATAAGTGGATGATAATGGGTCCATCAGTTGGATAATCATTGGAGGCCCAAAGGCCTGGTGCTTATCGGCTGATGGAATTGTCATTCATAATATGATTTCTTGACTGCATCTTTCTAAATGGTGGTTAGGTTAGCCAACCAAAGTTGGGCCTAATCATTCATTGCTAGATGGGCCAAGTATGGTCATATTAATCGTCAGACCTAACCAGATCTTTTCAGTGGAGGCAAAGCCTACTGATTAGGGACTGGGGCAAAATTAAATTACTAAAATTGTTTAGAAAATAATTGGTTATGAACCTACACTTAGATGTACATGGGTTGGCCAACCAAAGTTGGACTTGTGTGCAGTCTAAGTAGATTCTAGTACCCACTAAGAAATTAGGATAATTCCTCGAATTGGAGGTAGAGGCTACCAATTCGAATAAAATAGTGGGAGAAATCTTTTGATTAAAATCCAAATCTTTAGGTTTAATGAATCAATTACTAATTAGGTTATGATTTTTCTTTATGCAGATATGGCCACTTTCCTATCACTCCGATCATTGTTGGACAATGATAAGTTGGTGGGACCCAACTTCAGTAGCTGGTACCGAAAGTTGAAGATAGTCCTGGAGCATGAATGGATCCTATATGTGATAACGGATCCTGCACCTGAGGAGCCAGCTGTCAATGCACGTGAACAGTCAGAGACACTTACCAGAAGTGGCTCAGTGACGAACCACGGTGCGCTGCATCATGCTGGCTGCCATGAGCAATGAGTTCAGTTGCAGATTTGAGACGGCTCAGCCAAAGGATATGCTTCAAGTATTAGAAGATACCTTTGGCACACCCGATGACGTGGAGAGGCACAAGACTAGTTGTGCCATCTTCAATGTTAAAATATGGGATGGTCCTCTGTCACTGATCATGTATTGTACATTATCGAGCTGATGGAGCGTTTGAGCAAGCTCGGCTTTCCCTTGCATAAGCAGCTTGAGAAAGATGCAATACTGAACTTACTATCCAAGTCTTATCTCCCATTCCTCACTCATTATAGAATGACAAAGCCTGAAGTAAGCTACCACGGGTTACTGGATTGCTTCAGAACTTTGAGAAGGATCACCAACTCCATAAGGAGTCGTGAACTTAGTGGGAGGTTCGTCTTCTGGTTCTCGACCTTTAAGAAAGGGAAGAAGAACAAGAAGAAGAAAGTGAAGAAGGTGCAAGTTCAGGCTGGGACATTAGTGCAGGGCCAGACCAGAAAGATCAAGCCCGATAAGAGTCAAGCTGAATGCTTCTTTTACAAGAAGCGGAGGCACTGGAAGAAGAACTGTCCTCAGTACATTACCTTTCTGGACCCAAACAGGCAGAGAAAGAAGGAAGTTGTTGCTGGGCAAGGTATTTATATAATAACTCCTTGTAATTTCTCTATTTGTAATATAACTGACTGGGTTTTGGATACCGATAGCCTTTACCATATTTGCAATTCATTGCAGGGTTGCAGGTCAGTAGGAGATTCGAGCAAGGGGAGAGGTTCCTGAATATTGGAGATGGAAGACCAGTTTCAGTTCTAGCATTAGGAATCTTGAAACTTATATTTGAGTCCCATACCGTTGTTCTTAATGATTGTCATTTCTGTCCCAATTTCTTTTTAAATTTATTTCTGTAGGCCTTCTGGCAAAAATGATTATAAAATTTTAATAAAAAATAAGTTTGTAATATCATTATGAATGGTGTTACTATTTTTTGTAGACATTTGAACAATGGTGTGTATGTATTATCACAACTTGTTAACGTAGTCTATTCTACTAGCAAGCATCCTAGATTAGATAGTATATCAGATATCTACTTATGGCACTTAGGCTAGGTCATATAAACAAGAACAGGATAAACAGGTTGACTCAAGAGAAAATCTTCGAAGTCAGTGATTGTGAATCACTTCCAACCTGTGAGTCCTGTCTTCTTGGTAAAATGACCAAGTCACCTTTTACTGAAAAAGATGAGAGAGCTACTGAGCTCTTGGGCCTAGTACATACTGATGTATGCGGGCCCACGAGCACAAGTGCTAGAGATGGATATTTCTACTTCATCACTTTCATGGATGATCTATCCAGATATGGATATGCCTATCTGATGAAACATAAGTCAGATTCATTTGAAATGTTCAAACGATTTTGAAGTGAAGTAGAAAAACAAACTGAAAGAGTATTAAAACTCTTCGATCTGATCAAGAAGAAAAATACCTTTCTGATGAGTTTCTCACATATCTAAGAGAGAATGGGATTCTCTCAATGGACTCCTCCAGAAACACCACAGCATAATGGTGTGTCTGAAAGAAAAAATCGGACTCTGTTAAACATGGTCCGATCCATGATGGGTTTTGCCAGCTTGCGATATCCTTTTGAGGATATGCACTCGAATCGGTTGTTATCTGTTAAATAGATTCCAAGTAAGTCTGTAATTAAGACTCCATATGAGATATGGATAGAGCGTAAGCCAGCACTTTCACATCTTAGGGTCTGGGGGTGCCCGACCTATGTCAGACGATTAGTTACAGACAAACTCAGACCTACATCTGACAAATGCACATTCATAGGGTATCCCAAAGAGACCAAAGATATTTTTTCTACCATGCTGATGAACAAAAGGTGTTCGTCAGCCTTAAGCAACCTTTTTAGAAAAAGAGTTCCTTGTGAAGGAACCGTTGCCTCTAAGGTTGAACTTGATGAAGTTCAACAGGTAGAAGGACCGACACCAATAGCTGAACCTGAGTCAGATTTGATTAGATCAGATTCAGAGCCCAATGTACCTGCACCATTAAGGCGATCCGATAGAGTACCACGTCAGTCAGATAAATACTATGGTTTCTTGATCCGAACGGTGATCCCATCGAACTCGATGAGAACGATGAGGATCCGATCACCTATATGGATGCAATGCAGAGATCTGATTCTGAAAAATAGCTTGAAGCCATGAAATTCAAAATAGAGTCCATGAAGATCAACGATGTATGGATATTGGTTGACCCACCTGAAGGGGTTAAACCCATTGGGTGTAAATGGATCTTCAAAAGGAAGAGGGATGCAGACGGAAAGGTGGAGACCTATAAAGTCCATCTGGTTGTCAAGGGGTATCGTCAACATTATGGTATTGACTATGATGAGATGTTCTTCCCTATGGCAATGCTCAAATCCATTCGGATAATGCTTGAAATAGCTACCCATCTAGATTATGAGATCTGACAGATGGATGTAAGGACAGCTTTCCTGAATGGAGAGCTGATCGAAGAGGTGTATATGATACAACCTGAGGGGTTTACATCCACAATGAGTCCAAGATGTGCAAACTTTAGAGATCCATTTATGGATTGAAGTAAACTTCTCAAGTTGGAACATGCATTTTGATAAGGTGATCAAAACGTATGGCTTCGTTAAGAACGGAGAAGAGCCCTGCATTTATAAATGGGCAAATGGTCTAGTTGTGGTATTCCTTGTCTTGTACGTGGATGACATTCTCTTAATCGGGAAGGACATCTCCGCACTACAGAGAATAAAAGTTTGGTTGTCATCGTAGTTCTCCATGAAGGACTTGGGTGAAGCATCCTACATCCTAGGGATAAAATCTATAGGGATAGATCTAAAAGGATGCTTGGATTATCTCAATCCACGTACATAGACACTGTGCTGAAGAGGTTCAGCATGGAGAATTTCAAGAAGGGCTATCTACGATAGGCCATGGAATTTCTCTCTCTAAGAAGGATTGTCCGACAACTCCTGAAGAGAGAGAGCGTATGAGTAGAGTCCCATATGCTTCGACCGTGGGATCTATCATGTACGTCATGATATGTATAAAGTCAGATGTGGCATACTCACTAGGAGTAGTGAGTAGATACCAATCTGATCTGAAAGAAAATCACTGAAAAGTGGTTAAAGCCATCCTTAAGTATTTGAGAAATACTAAGGACCAATAATTGATTTATGGTGACTCAGATTTAAAACTTGTGGGGTTCACAGACTACAGCTTTCAATCTGACCATGATGACATCAGAAGGATGTCAAGTTATATCTTTACTTTGAATGGTGGAGCCATCTGCTGGAAGAGTTTTAAGCAGCATACTGTGGCAGACTCTGTTTGTGAGACAGAGTACATCGCAGCATCGGATGCCACGAAGGAAGCTGTGTGGCTGAAGAAATTCATCATCGAGCTCGGAGTAGCACCCTCCCTCGATGGTCCAGTCCTGCTCTACTGTGACAGCACCGGTGCCATAGCTCAGCCAAGGAACCCAAAGCACACCAGTGGATGAAGCATATTTTGCGTCGCTTCCATCTGGTCTGGGAGATCGTGGATCGAGGTAACATCAACCTTCAGAAGGTTGATGGAAAGGAGAACCTGGCCGACCTCTTCGCTAAAGCCCTGGTGATAAAGGAGTTCGACAACCACAAGTCAAAGATGGGTATTACATACTGTGCCAAGTAGCTTTAGGACAAGTGGGAGTTGTTGAAAAATATGTCCCAAAAGTCAATCATCAGCTTGTTGATGGTTGTGCAACCTTGTATTGTAATTGATTAGTTAATAAATAAAATATATTTTTGATATTTTATCATAAGTTTTCATCTTCTAATGAACTCTGTTGTTGTGATGAAGTCCTTAGGACTATTTAGGTTCGATAAAGAGAGGATTTATCGATTAGTTCTTAAAACTGTTCATGACCAAATGATAGGCTGTTAATAAGGACGACAGCTTCTGTCGAGCATAGGTCACTGTAGGCCATATGGGTTGGTTGTCCTCTTAACCAAGGAGTGTGGAGACACTGGTATGGCATACAGGTGAGATGTAAGGGTACATTATCATTGAACATGACCAACTCCAGAGTATTCTGCTATCGAGAATGTCTCTGATGGGATATAGGTATAAGTGTCCCTTAGACCTGAGATCGCCTCAGTGACTTGCAAGCAACTCACTGTGCTTTGGTACTGGACTAACTGAATTTTTAATTCAGTGACGGAAGGCTTCTGGGCACAGTCAAGTACTTGTGAAGTCAGAGTGTGATTGAGATGGGATTGACCACTCCAAGAGTTGGAGAAGAATGAGTCGCTGTATTTCAATTTAGCAAAACCTTGGCCAGGATAATCCATCAGATAGATTTGATATTTTGAAATATAATGTGGACAACCTGATCAGAGTTTACAGTTGAACTCTGAGGTGTCCTATAAGCATTTTGGTCAAGAGGATGAATTATATGAAAACTATATCCGCATGAGTTCTAAGGATGTTGTTCTACACATTCGACCTATCCGACCGTCGGGTACCATTGCTAGATGGTCACTTCGATTGGTACAAAAATTTATTCCTATACTACCAACTTAGGTTCAGACCTATGAGGTCACACACATTAGAGTTTACGATCCGATCGAATGGTTGATCAACGATTAAAAATCATTCTAGGATTAAACGATCAATACGATTGATAATTAACCTAGTGCAAGTGTTACAGGAGGATCGATTAGCAATTTGATTACTAATTGGCTTAATTTGATTAAGCCAATGGGCTAAGATTAAGTCTAATTGAATATGATTTAATTAGATTTAGTTTGAACTTGATTGGATCAAGTCCAATTAGTTTATTGGATAAACCAAGTGCAAAGACAAACAAATCCTAGTTCAATTAGGACTTGGGTCAATCTAATTTCTAATTTAATTTAAAAATTAAATCAGATTTAAATCTAATTTAATCTGATTAAATTAGGTTCTTAATTGGGTTAAGACCTATTTTAATTGGGTTGATTTGGTTTTGGTTTGATTTGGTTTGAGAAATTAAATTTGAATCCTAAAAGAAGTAGTATGTGATACTATTTCTTCCACCCTACTGGATAAAAGATGTTTTGTCAGTGGGTATGCCACCTTTTAGGAAAAAAAAATTTTTCTAAGAAGGGGACAGTGGGAGGATAATTGAACTTGAGAAGTTCAAGACCTATGAACTATCATAACTTGTGGAGTATCCATAAGTTGATCCTCGACCAGATGGCTCATTGATGAGGCACAACCATGAAACACATCTCTTCATCGAAAGTCAATTCGAGTGCGAATGTACCACTCAAATATGAGTTTGTCATTGAGAATGACTATACACCATACATCATTGAGAATGGTGTTTTCTTGACCTATTTGGAGATCATCAAGAGTAGAGACTCTGACAATTGTCTTGAAACCATAACATCCGAAATGAACTCTCGGTACATCAACCAAGTATGGACTATGGTTGAAGCACCTATGGGTATGACCCAACAGGTTGCTATCAGGGATGTCTATCCAGATTTTTGCTATGGCCACACTTCATCTAGAGAAGTTGTCTCTAGTGGGAGGCAAATGCATTTAGGGATTCAAGCAGATAATGAGGAGTGGGTACTTCTATATTTGATGAGATAGTCAAAATATTTGACTTTATCAAAAATAGTGAACCATGTGTGTGTGCAAGAAGACAAGTGAGAGTCTCACTAATTTCTTGGTTATGTATGTGGGTGACATACAGCATATTGAAAAGGTAGTCCCGATATGGCACTCGGTCAATAATATGCTTATCACAAAAATTTTCATTAGAAGGACTTGGGTTAAGCATCCATTATACCAGGCATCTATAGGGATAGATGTAAGTGGATACTGGGCTTGTCCCAGTCTAGGTACATGAAATTTATATTGAAGGGGTTCAATATGAATAGGTGTAAAATAGTTTACTTACCCATATATTCAATGTACATAGCCTAATGAGATTTATGCTTTGTGCATAATCATTGATTTCAGGTAGATCCATAATAGGATCTTTTAAAAATTATGAAAAGTGTTCTCAAAGTACTTAAGAAGTACTTAAAGAGTAGTGAATTGAAAAAATTTCGAATAGCAAACTGTGTTAAACTCAGTTAAATGCTGTTAGTAAAGATTGCTAAGGAAAGTTGCCAGATGAAAGGTTCATCACTAAGTTGGGTGTGGTCTCACCAGATACCCACGCACATCTTAGGCACTTTCACCTCATTCATGATTTTGTTCATAAAATGAGTTAATATTAAGAATATTATAATAGACCAGTTCACTAAGTCTACACAGCAGTAGTATAATCGCCATCCTGATTGCATGGGCATCAGGTACAGGGGCAATTGGCTTTAGTGCAAGTGGAAGATTGAAAGATTAGTGTCCTATAAGCCAATCGCATGGGGATGCGAAGAGACTTTTTTTTATTATCATCCTACTCATTTGCATGACATTAGTTATTTTTATTTATGAGATATTATGTTTTATCATTTGTGTATCATATTATTTATGATTATGATAAACCCCATAGATTAGGGCAATGATTTTAGGGTTATGATGAGATCATATCAGTGAGATCTAAAATCTTAATAGCCCTAATCTAAATATTTTCAATCGTTGGATAATCGAGCCGGAGATCGATGGTTTCGATAAGATTAGTACATCCTATGTATGCTCGATGGAGAGAGTGGTTGATCTCACAACCACTTGTGTGGTGACACTAGTACAAACATGTAGGTGCTCATTAGAGAATGAGTTCACTGAACTGACTTGCAGGAAGAATATCTGATGGAGCCTTACAGCATGTCAACAGATGGTTCTTCAGTGGGAGTGGTGCATGTGATCCTTTGACCTGAGATCACCATGGTACCTTGTGTACATGGACTATTACTTTGGTTTATTCCCTAGCACACCACTTTGAGATGTGTGTGGGATATTCTGGGTATGATAAAGTGTGCATGGAGGTTGTGAGTGATCAATAAAAAATCGATCACTCCTTGTAAGAGGAGAGAATATCCTATGTGATCTCATAGGATGATGACTTTGAGAGTCTCTGACCAGAGCAGGGATGAACAGTAAAAAATATTTTTACTGATTCATCAATTGACTCATCATCATTGGATCGAGATACATATGGATAGATATTTGGCTTTGATATATTTTCATACCCATAGCCTTTCCAAGATGTTGTGTGATCGAAAGATTGAATTACACGGTAACTCGCCACGGAAGGATAATTTTGATATTTTCATCAAATTTTAAATCTTTCGAATGGTCATGATATATTGCTAGATATTAATTTTGACTTGTGGACTTGTTAGAATTAAAATAATTTAATTCAAGAATCAATTAGAAAGAGTCCTAGTTGATTGGACTCTTGAGCTGACCTAATCCAATCGGATTAGGGTTATGTCGAGAGTCTGGATCCACTACTGGTTAGATTTAGAATCCAATGGATCACACACAATAAAAATTTAATCTTGATTTAATTTATTTAAATTTATGATAAATTTAATGGGTTAATTAAATTGCTAGCACATGAATTAACCCAAATTTGCAATTGGGTTCAGTGCAAATGTGTTTGTGCTAATCTTTTTCTTGTTGTCTTGACCTAATATGATTAGGTTTGAACCTATATTTAAATAGGTTACTGATTTGGATTTTATAGAAGTGTTCCATATGTGATCCATCTCCTCCACACCAAAAAGCCACGCACATATTAATTGTCACGCCCAAAATAAATGGCGATGAGAAGGAAGAGTCCTTCTTATCTACTCCTCTTAATTTTATTATCAAGTTCCACACGTGTCTTATTTTTTATGCACCATCTGATGGTGCTATGGGATGTGTGGGTGTGGAAGAGGAGAAAGAGTTCTTCTCTTGGAAGGAACTCTATACCAAATTAATTTGGACGTCACCTTATTTTTTTGGGCGATGATGTGGAAGAGTCTATTTCATATTGGACTCTTAATTCCTCCCTTTATTCCATGCATTTCCTCTACTCCATGCACCATGTGATGGCTGTCGAAGATATGTTGGTGCAGAAGTGGAGGAGTCCCTTCTGCTTGAAGGCTCTTCCATACCTAGAGATTCTTATAAGAAATTTATTCCTTGTGGAAACTAAGGGACGACACATTGGATGTGTTTGCACCAAAACATTTTTATTTTTCTCCCTAAAGCCTCATAATTATTACGCGTTCAATTTTATGGACCAGAGAAGGAAGAGTCTTTCTGCTCCTAGACTTCCTCATATGCCATTTTAATTGGTAATTCATTTTTACTGTGTGGAGAAGTTGGGATGCCAAAAGCTGGCGTCCCTTGGAGATGATGTGGTGCCCCTTTGTTACCTATTTAAAGGGGTGCTACACCTTGGTTCCATACCTATTTTTGGCTGAGAGTTGGTGTGAGAATAAGAGAAAAATGAGAGGAAAAAGTCTGGATAAAGATAAGAAAAAAAGAGAGAGAAAAATGGAAAGGAAGGAAAGAGTGAAAATGAAAAGCATAAGATGCTTATCTAAAAATCAGATTGTTCATGTGTTAACATAAATCTGATGTGTGTGTGATGAGATCTTTTGAGAA
>NC_026001.2:27934778-28005382 GCF_000442705.2 Elaeis guineensis
TCATGATAGTTCACTACAGGCTTTGTCATTCTATAATGAGTAAAAAAGACAGGTAAGATTTCGATAGCGAATTGAGAATAGCATCCTTGCCAACTATTCATGCAACGGAAAGCCAAGTTTGCTAAGACGTTCAATCTGCTCAATCATGTACAATACGTGATCGGTGACTGAAGTCCTCTCACATATGGGCATTAAACACTGCACAGGAGGTTTTGTGTCTCTCCGCATCCTCAACGGTATTCAAAAGACTCATTCAACATTTGAATGATCTTCTCTGGCTATGCATCCTCGAACTTACGACTAAGTTCGTCGTTCATAGCTACCCTCATCACACAACGCACAGTCATGCGGTCATTGAGCCACTTCATGTAATCTCTCATGGCACAAGAGCATTGCTGCAGGTTCTTCAGGTGCCTCATCCATAAGGATATATAAAATTCTCTTGTGCTCCAAGACGATCTTCAACTTTTGATACCAGCTATCGAAGTTAGGTCTACTGACCTTGTCGCTGTCCAACAGCGAACGGAGGGATAGTGTGTTGGCCGTAACTAAAAGAAAAATATTAGCCTATTAGTATATGAATTATTTTTAATTCTGAAAATATGAATTTTAGTCTAAAGATCCTCTCACTATTTTTACGAATTAGTAGCCTCTACCTCCAACTCGAAGAATTATGCTAATTTCTTAGCGAGTACTAGAATCCACACAAACTGCATTCGGATCTGAATGTAGCTCGACCAATCCTAGTACATCTATGGATAGGTTCATAACTAATTATTTCTCCAAACAACTTCTAGCAATTAAATTTTATCCCAGGAAACCCTTCAGTAGATGTGTGGCACCTCCATTGAAAATCTCGATTAGGTCCAACCATTAACATGACACACCAAGTGTATCCAATAAACGGATGTCCAGGTCTGAGTGTGGTTCGACCACCCTAACATTGATCTGAAGGTACATCATGATGGTCATATAATGAATACAATTTTAATACGTAATAGACACCAGGCGTGTGGCACCTCCAATGCCTATTTGGAATATTGGACTCCTTATCACGTATCTTAATGGGAGGCTATGACCAAATTATCTCATAACTTTATCATTTTATGGACTAAATAATTTAAAATTTTTGATTTTATTGATTTGAGAATAAGAGAAGAAGTCAGCCTGCAAGCTACAAATCCTCCCACTGACTTCACCAAGTCATGTAAAGGATTAGACACAAGCTGGTCTAAAGACACCTAAATCAGTCACACTGATTCACTTTAATGGCATGGGTCTGCACGAATTGACTAGTGACCTAATCAAAACACAATCTACCATGTTGGCTAGATAAGTGAGATCAGTGAGAGGGATGTGCCCTTAACTCACTGTAGACACGATCAGTAGGTGAATATCTCCTAATTTAAAACCACACGATTGAAAATTCGTCACATGATTGGTTTTAAAACATAATTCCCAACAGGGGTCCCCCCGTTGCTTTTCTTAGACACCAACAAATTGATCAGATCAGTGAACGAAATCAATTAAATAATCATCTCTCAATTACTTATCTTAGACACCAATTGGTTAATTGATCCGAATAGATTAGCTTAGGTGAATCAGATTCAAGCCATAAAGTCGAATTAGATCTTTAGGTTAATTGATTCTACATATAGGTGTCAATTGATTCGATCAACAATAATTGTATGATCTTAAGCTCTATTGACCTAACTCTAATCAATACTTGACTTGATTTGATCAACTGCTAAATCAATTTTAACCCATTATGATCAAATCAAAAATCCTAGATATAATCCAATTACATGACCTAATTTGATCTACCCATGACCAATCCCTTATGCACAAACACTAATTTCAGATCTTAAATCTAAATTTTTAGATCTAAATTTTTTGTATGAAAAGTAAGTTTTGATCTTGAAATAATTTTCAGATCATACATACAAACATATATCATATATATGATTAAAGTTCAGGTCATAGAAACTGATTTCAGCCCTAAACATACTTTCATATATCATATATACGATTCAAAATAGATCTCAAAACTTTTTTTAGATCTAAATAATGAAACATATATCACATATATGATAAAAATTTAGATCTAAAATTTTATTTTAACTAAAAAATTTAATATTATTTTAAGATAATGATACAGCATAACAAGTTATGTCAGGATAACCTTATATCAGAATGACATCAAAAATTTTTAGATATAAAATTTTTCTCCACAGATTTCAGATCTAAATCCTAATCTCATGCATATGACATGGCTCTGATATCACTATTGAGATTTCATGGTTTCATGCATGCAAAAATTTTAGAACAAGTAAGCTGTGGAAATGAAAAATTCAGATTAAATCTAATTTAATCTAAGCATGCATAAGACTAAATTTTAAAACCATAAAATAAGATCTACATATGTGAGATAGGATTCAGATATAGAAATAAAATAGAAAAAAATAAATAGAGAAGATCTAATCTTTATACCTTGGTGCGGATCGATCTACACCGCGAACTGATGATCATAGATGTCTTCCAAAGGTCTCTTGAAACTGCACGTGTTCGATCTCTACGGATATCCATACGAGACTTCGATCTGATCAGAAGCTTTTTGATCTTATCGGGGGTGCTAGCTCCCTTGCAGAGATCACATCTTAACAGTTGAAAACTCTTCGCTTCTCTCAAAACTCTCTTAGAGAAGAAGAAGAGAATAGAAGGATGATGATCTCTATGCTAGAGATCATAAAAAGAACACTTTCTTCTCTTTCTTCCTAAAACCCATACACATGATCTCTATGCTATAGATCTAGAAAATTCATATCCAACTCTAGGACAAAAGGGATAGAAAAATCCATATCCAAATTTAGACAAAAGAGAGAGAGAAGAGGCCCTAACAACTAACCTTTGATTGTTGGTAAGAAAGAAGAGATAGGAGCCAAACAAACCTCATGCTTCCTTGGATGCCGCACCTCTCTTCTCTCCAATATTTTTCATGCACGCCCCTTGTATTTTGTGAAAGATTAGTGCCTTACAAGCCAATCGTATGGGGATGCGAAGGGACTTATCTTTATTATTATCCTACTCATTTGTATGACATTAGTTATTTTTATTTATAAAGTATTGTATTTTATCATTTACTGCAACATATTATTTATGATTATGATAAACTTCATAAATTAAGACAATGATTTTAGGACCATGATGAGATCATGCCAGTGAGACCTAAAATCTTGATAGCCCTAATCTAGAATATTTTCAGTCATTGGATCATCGAGTCGAAGATCGATTATTTCGATAACACTGGTACATCCTATATATGCTCGATAGAGAGGATGGTTGATCTCACAATCACTTGTGTGGTGATACTAATACAAAGATGTTGGTGCTCATTAGAGAATGAGTTCACTGAACTGATCCGTAGGAAGAACATCTGATGGAGCCTTACAGCATGTCAACAAATAATTTTCAGTGGGAGTGGTGCATGTGATTTTTTGACCTGAGATCACCATGGTACCTTATGTACATGACCCTTACTTTGGTTTATTCCCCAGCACACCACTTTGAGATATGTGTAGGATATTCAAGGTATGATAAAGTATACATGAAGGTTGTGAGTGATCAACAAAGAATCGGTCACTCCTTATAGGAGAAGAGAACATCCTATGTGATCTTATAGGATGATGACTCTGAGAGTCTCTAGCCAGAGCAGGGATGAACAGTAAAAAATATTTTTACTAGTTCATCAATTGAGTCATCATCAATGGATCGAGATATATATAGATAAATATTTGGATTTGATATATTTCCATACCCATGGCCTTTCTGGAATGTTGTGTGATCGAAAGATTGAATTGCATGGTAACTCACCACGGAAGGATAATTTTGGTATTTTTATCAAATTTTAAATCTTTCAAATAGTCATGACACGTTATTAGACGTCAATCTTAACTTGTGGACTCGTTAGAATTAAAAGAATTTAATTCAAGAATCAATTAGGAAGAGTCTTAGTTGATTGAGACTCTTAAGCTGATCTAATCCAATCGGATTAGGGTTATGTCAAGAGTTTGGGTCTATTGCAGGCTAGATTTAGAATCCAATGGATCACACACAATAAAAATTTGATCTTGATATAATTTATTTAAATTTATTATAAATTCAATGGATTAATTAAATGCTAGCACATGAATTAACCCAAATTCTCAATTGGGTTCAGTGCAAATGTGTTTGTGCTAAACTTTTGCTTGTTGCCTTGACCTAATGTGATTAGGTTTAAACCTATATTTAAATAGGTTACTGATTTGGATTTTATGGAAGTGTTCCATATGTGATCCATCCCCTCCACGCCAAAAGCCACACACATATTAACTGTCACGCCCAAATAAAATGGCGATGAGAAGGAACAGTCCTTATTCATCTACTCCTCTTAATTTTATTACCAAGTTCCACACATCCCTTATTTTTTGTGCGCCATCTGATGGTGCTATGGGATGTGTGGGCGTGGAAGAGGAGGAGTCCTTCTTTTGGAAGGTGTTGGAAAATATGTCCCAAAGTCAATCGTCAGCCTGTTGACGGTTGTGCAACTTTGTATTGTAATTAATTTATTAATAAATAAAATATATTTTTGATATTTTCATCACAAGTTTTCATCTTTTAATGAACTCCGTATTGTGATGAGTTCTTAGGACTATTTAGGTTTCGATAAAGAGAGGATTTATCGATTAGTCCTTAAAACTGTTTCACGACCAAATGATAGGCTGTTAATAAGGACGACAGCTTCTATCGAGCCATAGGTCACTGTAGGCCATATGGGTTGGTTATCCTCTTAACCAAAGAGTGTCGAGATACTGGTATAATCATACAGGTGAGATGTAAGGGTACATGGTCTTTGAACGTGACCAACTCCAGAGCATTCTGCTGTCGAGAATGTCTTGATGGGATATAGGTATAAGTGTCCCTTAGACCTGAGATCACCTCAGTGACTTGCAAGCAACTCACTGTGCTTTGGTACTGGACTAACTGAATTTTTAATTCAATGACGGAAGGCTTCTGGGCACAGTCAAATATTGCAAAGTCAGAGTGTGATTGAGATGGGATTGACCACTCCAAGAGTTGGAGAAGAATGAGTCGATGTATTTCAATTTAGCAAAATCTTGGCAGGTAATCCATCAGATGGATTTGATATTTTGAAATACAATATAGACAACCTGATCAGAGTTGACAGTTGAACTCTGAGTATCCTATGAGCATTTTGGTCAAGGGGATGAATTATATGGAAACTATATCGCATGGGTTCTAAGGATATTGTTCTACACATTCGACTTATCTGACCATCGGGTATCATTGCTAGATGGTCACTTGGATTAGTACAAAAATTTATTCTATACTATCAGCTTAGGTTCGGACCTATGAGATCACACTATTAGAGTTCACGATCCGATTGGATGGTTGATCAACGATTAAGATCATTCTAGGGTTAAATGATCAATACGATTAACATTTAACCTGGTGCAAGTGTTGTAGGAGGATCGATTAGCAATTCGATTGCTAATTGGCTTAATTTGATTGAGCCAATGAGCTGATATTGAGTCTAATTGAATATGATTTAATTAAATTTAGTTTGGACTTGATTGGATTAAGTCCAATTGTTTATTGGATAAGCCAAATGCAAGGACAAATAAGTCCTAGTTCAATTAGGACTTGGGTCAACCTAATTTCTAATTTGATTAAAAAATTAAATCAGATTAAATATAATTTAATTGATTAAATTAGATCTTAATTGGGTTAAGATCTATTTTAATTAGATTGATTTGGTTTTGGTTTGATTTGGTTTGAAAATCAAATTTGAATCCTATAAGACTAGGATTCCTAGTAAGACTAATTTGAATCATAGATTGAATCCAGTAAGACTAGGATTCCACCTTGTGCCACCTTAGCCCCCACGCCCACCTCTCTTTATTTTATGTGACAAATCTTCTTCCAGGCCTTCACGCACGTCCAAAACTTTCCACTCTTTCTTCTTACATGGAATGTGGTTGTGGACCAAGTCAAAGTAGGAATAGTTTGGATTTCAAATTTTATGAGATAGAATTTTAGGAACCAAAACTCTTTCCTTATGGCACTGATTTTATCCAATTTTTTTTGAAATTTTTGTAGCTTTTATAGCACATATTGTGCACCCTTTGCTGGTGGTCCATGGCAGAAAAAGGAGGGGGCGCCCAAGAGTTGGGCACCACTTGTCTTACCCTGTTTGGATTTTTCTTGACTAGGTATTTAACCTAGACAAGGATATCTTCATATCTCATTATTTAAAATAATTTTTCTTGAATTTTTTGGATTATAGAGATTGAGAACCTTTGGGGCATGTAAAAATCATGGAGAAAGAGTATTGGGGATGGAGATATAACAGACACAAAACTAGGTATCTGGGTGAGAGCAAAGAGAAGAAGAAGAGGGTCTTCTTCTACAGTTGCTGAATTCACATCTTCTCTCCTCCATCTGTGAGTTTTCTAAGAGTGTCTCACATCTAAAACTCTTCTCCTACTTCTCATCTTTGAAAGAGTCCAAATCAAGAAGAAGAAGGCATCTGATCGACCATCGAAGAGGATCAGCACAGTACTAGCATACTGTGCTGATTTCTGGATCAGAACTTCTGATCGTGATTCGTGGGCTCGTGTGGATGACTCCTAGAGCGGATGCATGTGGACTCACAACATCATCCTCAAGTCTGGATCAGCAAAGTTAAAATGTCTAACTGCAAGGTAATAGATCTGATCTATTATATTTGCATACATTAGATGTAGTATAGAAACATGTTGATATGATCAACATGTAGTTCTTGCTCTTTATATTTAATTTTTGATTTAATATATATAATAATCATATAATAGATCTTAGATCTAGGAATTCTCTAATTTTATAAGATAAATTTTGATTTATTTAGTCTTCCGCTACTGATCTTGAAAAAGTTTCAGATCTAACCCTGAAATCCTAGATCTGGTTCCTTCAATTAGTATCAGAGCCTAGATTCTTTATTACATGATTATTTATGCATGCTTAGATTATTTCTTAGATTAAATCTAATTTATAATCTGATTGTTAAATCTAAAATCAAAAATTTTTAGATCAATCACGAACTGTAGTTGTCTTGTTGTAAGGTTTATCCCTTACACGTAAAGGTTGTCCTAGTTCGTGTAGATCTGTCTTTAATCATAAATTTGTTAGATATGATCTAGATTAAATTTATAATTTATTAGATTTAAAAAGATATTTAAATCTAAATAAAATTATTTCAATTACATGAACCTGTTTAGATTAGATCTAAAGTAGTTTCATGCTTATTTCATTGCATTTGATTATGAATCAACATGCAACTTGGTTGGTAGAACCATATTGTAAAGTATTTTACAAATAAAAATTATTTTTGAAAAAGTGAACCCAACCCTCAGCCCAAAACTTAATTGAGAATTAAGAAGTTGTTTGATAGATTCTAGGATTGTGAATTGAAGAACCTAAGACACAAACCATAACACATTGGGTTAATGGGTTAGTGGGAATTAGGTCCATTAATTGGGTTAGACCTAAGGTTTGATTAAAGATGGACTTAATTAGAGAATTGACTAATCTAATCAATTACTGTCTTAGATTAGGTCAAAGATTCTCTAGATCAATTACAATAGTTGTAGTTGGTCAAGTCCATATTTTTAACGAGAACCAAATGGACTTGATTCTTGGCTAAGCGGTCTAGCATGAACTGTTAGGTTGATTAATCGAAACTAATTAAATCAGTTGGTGTCTAAGATAAACCAGACCGATGATTTTTAATTGGAAACCGCTTATCTGGCCATTTCTGATGGTGTCTAAGGCAAGCTTTGGCAGACCCTCCCACCGATCGAACTTACCTGGCCTCTTGGTGAAATTATTTTTGATCGGATCACTTGACTATTCGAGCTGACCCATATCAGCTAGGTAAATCAGTGTGACTGATTTAGGTGCTTCTAGACCAACCCTTTTATGGTCTCCCTTAAGCTGACTTGGTGAAGCCAGTAGGAGGATCATGATAAGCTGGTTCATCTGACCTCTCCTCTAAATCAATTAAATCTTCTAAAATTATTAGGTCCTTAAAATAAAATAGTTATGGTGATAACTAGATCATAGCCTCCCAATAAGTGGATGATAATGGGTCCATCAGTTGGATAATCATTGGAGGCCCAAAGGCCTGGTGCTTATCGCTGATGGAATTGTCATTCATAATATGATTTCTTGACTGCATCTTTCTAAATGGTGGTTAGGTTAGCCAACCAAAGTTGGGCCTAATCATTCATTGCTAGATGGGCCAAGTATGGTCATATTAATCGTCAGACCTAACCAGACCTTTTCAGTGGAGGCAAAGCCTACTGATTAGGGACTGGGGCAAAATTAAATTACTAAAATTGTTTAGAGAAATAATTGGTTATGAACCTACACTTAGATGTACATGGGTTGGCCAACCAAAGTTGGACTTGTGTGCAGTCTAAGTAGATTCTAGTACCCACTAAGAAATTAGGATAATTCTCGAATTGAGGTAGAGGCTACCAATTCGAATAAAATAGTGGGAGAAATCTTTTGATTAAATCCAAATCTTTAGGTTTAATGAATCAATTACTAATTAGGTTATGATTTTTCTTTGTACAGATATGGCCACTTTCCTATCGCTCGATCATTGTTGGACAATGATAAGTTGGTGGGACCCAACTTCAGTAGCTGGTACCGAAAGTTGAAGATAGTCCTGAGCATGAACGGATCCTATATGTGATAACGGATCCTGCACCTGAGGAGCCAGCTGTCAATGCACGTGGAACAGTCAGAGACACTTACCAGAAGTGGCTCAGTGACGAACCACGGTGCGCTGCATCATGCTGGCTGCCATGAGCAATGAGTTCAGTTGCAGATTTGAGACGGCTCAGCCAAAGGATATGCTTCAAGTATTAGAAGATACCTTTGGCACACCCGATGACGTGGAGAGGCACAAGACTAGTTGTGCCATCTTCAATGTTAAAATACGGGATGGTGCCTCTGTCACTGATCATGTATTGTACATGATCGAGCTGATGGAGCATTTGAGCAAGCTCGGCTTTCCCTTGCATAAGCAGCTTGAGAAAGATGCAATACTGAACTTACTATCCAAGTCTTATCTCCCATTCCTCACTCATTATAGAATGACAAAGCCTGAAGTAAGCTACCACGGGTTACTGGGATTGCTTCAGAACTTTGAGAAGGATCACCAACTCCATAAGGAGTCGATGAACTTAGTGGGAGGTTCGTCTTCTGGTTCTCGACCTTTAAGAAAGGAAGAAGAACAAGAAGAAGAAAGTGAAGAAGGTGCAAGTTCAGGCTGGGACATCAGTGCAGGGCCAGACCAGAAAGATCAAGCCCGATAAGAGTCAAGCTGAATGCTTCTTTTACAAGAAGCGGAGGCACTGGAAGAGGAACTGTCCTCAGTACATTACCTTTCTGGACCCAAACAGGAGAGAAAGAAGGAAGTTGTTGCTGGGCAAGGTATTTATATAATAACTCCTTGTAATTTCTCTATTTGTGATATAACTGACTGGGTTTGGATACCGATAGCCTTTACCATATTTGCAATTCATTGCAGGGTTGCAGGTCAGTAGGAGATTCGAGCAAGGGGAGAGGTTCCTGAATATTGGAGATGGAAGACCAGTTTCAGTTCTAGCATTAGGAATCTTGAAACTTGTATTTGAGTCCCATACCGTTGTTCTTAATGATTGTCATTTCTGTCCCAATTTCTTTTTAAATATTATTTCTGTAGGCCTTCTGGCAAAAATGATTATAAAATTTCAATAAAAAAAAAGTTTGTAATATCATTATGAATGGTGTTACTATTTTTTGTAGACATTTGAACAATGGTGTGTATGTATTATCACAACTTGTTAACGTAGTCTATTCTACTAGCAAGCATCCTAGATTAGATAGTATATCAGATATCTACTTATGGCACTATAGGCTAGGTCATATAAACAAGAACAGGATAAACAGGTTGACTCAAGAGAAATCTTCGAAGTCAGTGATTGTGAATCACTTCCAACCTGTGAGTCCTGTCTTCTTGGTAAAATGACCAAGTCACCTTTTACTGAAAAAGTGAGAGAGCTACTGAGCTCTTGGGCCTAGTACATACTGATGTATGCGGGCCCACGAGCACAAGTGCTAGAGATGGATATTTCTACTTCATCACTTTCATGGATGATCTATCCAGATATGGATATGCTATCTGATGAAACATAAGTCAGATTCATTTGAAATGTTCAAACGATTTTGAAGTGAAGTAGAAAAAAAACTGGAAGAGTATTAAAACTCTTCGATCTGATCAAGAAGAAAATACCTTTCTGATGAGTTTCTCACATATCTAAGAGAGAATGGGATTCTCTCCAATGGACTCCTCCAGAAACACCACAGCATAATGGTGTGTCTGAAAGAAAAAATCGGACTCTGTTAAACATGGTCCGATCCATGATGGGTTTTGCCAGCTTGCGATATCTTTTGAGGATATGCACTCGAATCGGTTGTTATCTGTTAAATAGGATTCCAAGTAAGTCTGTAATTAAGACTCCATATGAGATATGGATAGAGCGTAAGCCAGCACTTTCACACCTTAGGGTCTGGGGGTGCCCGACCTATGTCAGACGGTTAGTTACAGACAAACTCGGACCTACGTCTGACAAATGCACATTCATAGGGTATCCCAAAGAGACCAAAAGATATTTTTTCTACCATGCTGATGAACAAAAGGTGTTCGTCAGCCTTAAGGCAACCTTTTTAGAAAAAGAGTTCCTTGTGAAGGAACCGTTGCCTCTAAGGTTGAACTTGATGAAGTTCAACAGATAGAAGGACCGACACCAATAGCTGAACCTGAGTCAGATTTGATTAGATCAGATTCAGAGCCCAATGTACCTGCACCATTAAGGCGATCCGATAGAGTACCACGTCAGTCAGATAAATACTATGGTTTCTTGATCCGGAGGTGATCCCATCGAACTCGATGAGAACGATGAGGATCTGATCACCTATATGGATGCAATGCAGAGATCTGATTCTGAAAAATAGCTTGAAGCCATGAAATCCAAAATAGAGTCCATGAAGATCAACGATGTATGGATATTGGTTGACCCACCTGAAGGGGTTAAACCCATTGGGTGTAAATGGATCTTCAAAAGGAAGAGGGAGCAGACGGAAAGGTGGAGACCTATAAAGCCATCTGGTTGTCAAGGGGTATCGTCAACATTATGGTATTGACTATGATGAGATGTTCTTCCCTATGGCAATGCTCAAATCCATTCGGATAATGCTTGAAATAGCTGCCCATCTGGATTATGAGATCTGACAGATGGATGTAAGGAAGCTTTCCTGAATGGAGAGCTGATCGAAGAGGTGTATATGATACAACCTGAGGGGTTTACATCCACAATGAGTCCAAGATGTGCAAGCTTTAGAGATCCATTTATGGATTGAAGAAACTTCTCGAGTTGGAACATGCATTTTGATAAGGTGATCAAAACGTATGGCTTCGTTAAGAACGGAGAAGAGCCCTGCATTTATAAATGGGCAAATGGTCTAGTTGTGGTATTCCTTGTCTTGTACGTGGATGACATTCTCTTAATCGGGAAGGACATCTCCGCACTACAGAGAATAAAAGTTTGGTTGTCATCGTAGTTCTCCATGAAGGACTTGGGTGAAGCATCCTACATCCTAGGGATAAAGATCTATAGGGATAGATCTAAAAGGATGCTTGGATTATCCAATCCACGTACATAGACACTGTGCTGAAGAGGTTCAGCATGGAGAATTTCAAGAAGGGCTATCTACCGATAGGCCATGGAATTTCTCTCTCTAAGAAGGATTGTCCGACAACTCCTGAAGAGAGAGAGCGTATGAGTAGAGTCCCATATGCTTCGATCGTGGGATCTATCATGTACGTCATGATATGTATAAAGTCAGATGTGGCATACTCACTAGGAGTAGTGAGTAGATACCAATCTGATCTGAAAGAAAATCACTGAAAAGTGGTTAAAGCCATCCTTAAGTATTTGAGAAATACTAAGGACCAATAGTTGTTTATGGTGACTCAGATTTAAACTTGTGGGGTTCACAGACTACAGCTTTCAATCTGACCATGATGACATCAGAAGGATGTCAAGTTATATCTTTACTTTGAATGGTGGAGCCATCTGCTGGAAGAGTTTTAAGCAGCATACTGTGGCAGACTCTGTTTGTGAGACAGAGTACATCGCAGCATCGGATGCCACGAAGGAAGCTGTGTGGCTGAAGAAATTCATCACGAGCTCGGAGTAGCACCCTCCCTCGATGGTCCAGTCCTGCTCTACTGTGACAGCACCGGTGCCATAGCTCAGGCCAAGGAACCCAAAGCACACCAGTGGATGAAGCATATTTTGCGTCGCTTCCATCTGGTCTGGGAGATCGTGGATCGAGGTAACATCAACCTTCAGAAGGTTGATGGAAAGGAGAACCTGGCCGACCTCTTCGCTAAAGCCCTGGTGATAAAGGAGTTCGACAACCACAAGTCGAAGATGGGTATTACATACTGTGCCAAGTGCTTTAGACAAGTGGGAGTTGTTGAAAAATATGTCCCAAAAGTCAATCATCAGCTGTTGATGGTTGTGCAACCTTGTATTGTAATTGATTGTTAATAAATAAAATATATTTTTGATATTTTATCATAAGTTTTCATCTTCTAATGAACTCTGTTGTTGTGATGAAGTCCTTAGGACTATTTAGGTTCGATAAAGAGAGGATTTATCGATTAGTTCTTAAAACTGTTCATGACCAAATGATAGGCTGTTAATAAGGACGACAGCTTCTGTCGAGCATAGGTCACTGTAGGCCATATGGGTTGGTTGTCCTCTTAACCAAGGAGTGTGGAGACACTGGTATGCATACAGGTGAGATGTAAGGGTACATTATCATTGAACATGACCAACTCCAGAGTATTCTGCTATCGAGAATGTCTCTGATGGGATATAGGTATAAGTGTCCCTTAGACCTGAGATCGCCTCAGTGACTTGCAAGCAACTCACTGTGCTTTGGTACTGGACTAACTGAATTTTTAATTCAGTGACGGAAGGCTTCTGGGCACAGTCAAGTACTTGTGAAGTCAGAGTGTGATTGAGATGGGATTGACCACTCCAAGAGTTGGAGAAGAATGAGTCGCTGTATTTCAATTTAGCAAAACTTGGCCAGGATAATCCATCAGATAGATTTGATATTTTGAAATATAATGTGGACAACCTGATCAGAGTTTACAGTTGAACTCTGAGGTGTCCTATAAGCATTTTGGTCAAGAGGATGAATTATATGAAAACTATATCCGCATGAGTTCTAAGGATGTTGTTCTACACATTCGACCTATCCGACCGTCGGGTACCATTGCTAGATGGTCACTTCGATTGGTAAAAAATTTATTCCTATACTACCACTTAGGTTCAGACCTATGAGGTCACACACATTAGAGTTTACGATCCGATCGAATGGTTGATCAACGATTAAAAATCATTCTAGGATTAAACGATCAATACGATTGATAATTAACCTAGTGCAAGTGTTACAGGAGGATCGATTAGCAATTTGATTACTAATTGGCTTAATTTGATTAAGCCAATGGGCTAAGATTAAGTCTAATTGAATATGATTTAATTAGATTTAGTTTGAACTTGATTGGATCAAGTCCAATTAGTTTATTGGATAAACCAAGTGCAAAGACAAACAAATCCTAGTTCAATTAGGACTTGGGTCAATCTAATTTCTAATTTAATTTGAAAATTAAATCAGATTTAAATCTAATTTAATCTGATTAAATTAGGTTCTTAATTGGGTTAAGACCTATTTTAATTGGGTTGATTTGGTTTTGGTTTGATTTGGTTTGAGAAATTAAATTTGAATCCTAAAAGAAGTAGTATGTGATACTATTTCTTCCACCCTACTGGATAAAAGATGTTTTGTCAGTGGATATGCCACCTTTAGGAAAAAAAAATTTTCTAAGAAGGGGACAGTGGGAGGATAATTGAACTTGAGAAGTTCAAGTCCTATGAACTATCATAACTGTGGAGTATCCATAAGTTGATCCTCGATCAGATGGCTCATTGATGAGGCACAACCATGAAACACATCTCTTCATCGAAAGTCAATTCGAGTGCGAATGTACCACTCAAATATGAGTTTGTCATTGAGAATGACTATACACCATACATCATTGAGAATGGTGTTTTCTTGACCTATTTGGAGATCATCAAGAGTAGAGACTCTGACAATTGTCTTGAAACCATAACATCCGAAATGAACTCTCGGTACATCAATCAAGTATGGACTATGGTTGAAGCACCTATGGGTATGACCCAACAGGTTGCTATCAGGGATGTCTATCTAGATTTTTGCTATGGCCACACTTCATCTAGAGAAGTTGTCTCTAGTGGGAGGCAAATGCATTTAGGGATTCAAGCAGATAATGAGGAGTGGGTACTTCTATATTTGATGAGATAGTCAAAATATTTGACTTTATCAAAAATAGTGAACCATGTGTGTGTGCAAGAAGACAAGTGAGAGTCTCACTAATTTTTGGTTATGTATGTGGGTGACATACAGCATATTGAAAAGGTAGTCCCGATATGGCACTCGGTCAATAATATGCTTATCACAAAAATTTTCATTAGAAGGACTTAGGTTAAGCATCCATTATACCAGGCATCTATAGGGATAGATGTAAGTGGATACTGGGCTTGTCCCAGTCTAGGTACATGAAATTTATATTGAAGGGGTTCAATATGAATAGGTGTAAAATAGTTTACTTACCCATATATTCAATGTACATAGCCTAATGAGATTTATGCTTTGTGCATAATCATTGATTTCAGGCAGATCCATAATAGGATCTTTTAAAAATTATGAAAAGTGTTCTCAAAGTACTTAAGAAGTACTTAAAGAGTAGTGAATTGAAAAAATTTCGAAAGCAAACTGTGTTAAACTCAGTTAAATGCTGTTAGTAAAGATTGCTAAGGAAAGTTGCCAGATGAAAGGTTCATCACTAAGTTGGGTGTGGTCTCACCAGTACCCACGCACATCTTAGGCACTTTCACCTCATTCATGATTTTGTTCATAAAATGAGTTAATATTAAGAATATTATAATAGACCAGTTCACTAAGTCTACACAGCAGTAGTATAATCGCCATCCTGATTGCATGGGCATCAGGTACAGGGGCAATTGGCTTTAGTGCAAGTGGAAGATTGAAAGATTAGTGTCCTATAAGCAATCGCATGGGGATGCGAAGAGACTTTTTTTTATTATCATCCTACTCATTTGCATGACATTAGTTATTTTTATTTATGAGATATTATGTTTTATCATTTGCTGTATCATATTATTTATGATTATGATAAACCCCATAGATTAGGGCAATGATTTTAGGGTTATGATGAGATCATATCAGTGAGACCTAAAATCTTAATAGCCCTAATCTAAATATTTTCAATCGTTGGATAATCGAGCCGGAGATCGATGGTTTCGATAAGACTAGTACATCCTATGTATGCTCGATGGAGAGAGTGGTTGATCTCACAACCACTTGTGTGGTGACACTAGTACAAACATGTAGGTGCTCATTAGAGAATGAGTTCACTGAACTGACTTGCAGGAAGAACATCTGATGGAGCCTTACAGCATGTCAACAGATGGTTCTTCAGTGAGAGTGGTGCATGTGATCCTTTGACCTGAGATCACTATGGTACCTTGTGTACATGGACTATTACTTTGGTTTATTCCCTAGCACACCACTTTGAGATGTGTGTGGGATATTCTGGATATGATAAAGTATGTATGGAGGTTGTGAGTGATCAATAAGAAATCGATCACTCCTTGTAAGAGGAGAGAATATCCTATGTGATCTCATAGGATGATGACTTTGAGAGTCTCTGCCAGAGCAGGGATGAATAGTAAAAAATATTTTTACTGATTCATCAATTGACTCATATCATTGGATGAGATATATATGGATAGATATTTGGCTTTGATATATTTTCATACCCATGGCCTTTCCAAGATGTTGTGTGATCGAAAGATTGAATTACACGGTAACTCGCCACGGAAGGATAATTTTGATATTTTCATCAAATTTTAAATCTTTCGAATGATCATGATATATTGCTAGATATTAATTTTGACTTGTGGACTTGTTAGAATTAAAATAATTTAATTCAAGAATCAATCAGAAAGAGTCCTAGTTGATTGGGACTCTTGAGCTGACCTAATCCAATCGGATTAGGGTTATGTGAGAGTCTGGATCCACTACTGGTTAGATTTAGAATCCAATAGATCACACACAATAAAAATTTGATCTTGATTTAATTTATTTAAATTTATTATAAATTTAATGGGTTAATTAAATTGCTAGCACATGAATTAACCCAAATTTGCAATTGGGTTCAGTGCAAATGTGTTTGTGCTAATCTTTTTCTTGTTGTCTTGACCTAATATGATTAGGTTTGAACCTATATTTAAATAGGTTACTGATTTGGATTTTATAGAAGTGTTCCATATGTGATCCATCTCCTCCACACCAAAAAGCCACGCACATATTAATTGTCACGCCCAAAATAAATGACGATGAGAAGGAAGAGTCCTTCTTATCTACTCCTCTTAATTTTATTATCAAGTTCCACACGTGTCTTATTTTTTATGCACCATCTGATGGTGCTATGGGATGTGTGGGTGTGGAAGAGGAGAAAGAGTTCTTCTCTTGGAAGGAACTCTATACCAAATTAATTTGGACGTCACCTTATTTTTTGGGCGATGATGTGGAAGAGTCTATTTCATATTGGACTCTTAATTCCTCCCTTTATTCCATGCTTTCCTCTACTCCAGCACCATGTGATGGCTGTCGAAGATATGTTGGTGTAGAAGTGGAGGAGTCCTTCTGCTTGAAGGCTCTTCCATACCTAGAGATTATATATAAGAAATTTATTCCTTGTGAAACTAAGGGACGACACATTGGATGTGTTTGCACCAAAACATTTATTGTTCTCCCTAAAGCCTCATAATTATTACGCATCAATTTTATGGGACCAGAGAAGGAAGAGTCTTTCTGCTCCTAGACTTCCTCATATGCCATTTTAATGTGGTAATTCATTTTTACTGTGTGGAGAAGTTGGGATGCCAAAAGCTGGCGTCCCTTGGAGATGATGTGGTGCCCCTTTGTTACCTATTTAAAGGGGGTTCTACACCTTGGTTCCATACCTATTTTTGGCTGAGAGTTGGTGTGAGAATAAGAGAAAAATGAGAGGAAAAAGTCTGGATAAAGATAAGAAAAAAAGAGAGAGAAAAATGGAAAGGAAGGAAAGAGTGAAAATGAAAAGCATGAGATGCTTATCTAAAAATCAGATTGTTCATGTGTTGAACATAAAATCTGATGTGTGTGTGATGAGATCTTTTGAGAAAGAGTTTCTAAAGAGTCTTAGTGAAGGTCATGAAGGCATACAAATGGTGGTGCAATCAATTCTTGTGAAAGACGGTCGGCAGCATACTTAGGAAGAAAGCTGCAGCACCATGACGAATTGGGAAGGGCCCTGATCAATCCTGTGTTGATCACCATTAGAGGGCTTCTACTTTGGAGTCTCATGGAGGTCTCAAAATTATCAGATCATGATCTTCTTGTTGGTATATGACTTCTGATCTTCTCTTATTATGCATGCTTATGATATTTGATTGCAGTCATCAAGGGGTTCCTAGGGTTTTGTGTTCCGATGTTCTTGTTTAATCGTTAAACATTGTTTTCAATTGTTGAATGCATGTTAAAAAAATTTTAAAATTCATATTCCACAACATCACTGGAATCCAACATTTTGGCATCCAAAATCTGATCAACATCATCCCTTCCTTGCCGCCCCACATAATCCCTTGTTTACATAGGAATAGATAGGGTTTTAGGTGAGAATCCAACTATCCTAAGACTCTTGAATCATGCCGCCCACCCTATTCCTTTTTGTGCCAATTTGTTACACGCTAATACCGTGAGATAGGAAGAAAACATAGTGGAGTTTGACATGAATTATTACATGCAAAAGGGAGAGGGGCGTTGGGTATATGTGGCATCCTTATGGTGTTTTATAATGGCGCAAGGAGAGGTAGAGTCCTAACCACTTAGGACTCCTCTTTAGATGACTGATTTAAATTAATTAAAATTCTAATCAATCTTAATTGGATTAAAAATTATAAGACCTAAATAAATTAAAATTTTAATCTGATTAGGAGCTCAAACTATCTAGATTAAAATCTAATCCAATTAGAAATTAGATGTCACCTAATTAGAGGAGGATTCCTAGTCCAAATAGAAATCCAAAAATCTCTTAGTTAGATCCTAATCTAATTAGGAATTAAGTCAAATCCAAATTTTAATCAAATAAAAAATTATTCTTTCATATAATTTGGTTATCTCATAACCCAATTAGACTTGATCAAATCAAATCCATGTCAAATCAAATTGAATCTAATTAATTAGACTTGATGCAAGCCCCATTGCTCAATCAAAGTGAGCTAATTAGCAATCTAATTGCTAATTAATCCTCCTATAACTCACTAACTCTTTAGTGAATTACTTAATCATAACTTTTGTATTAGATTAATCATCAATCAAATTGATAATTAAATTCAATTACGATTCATAATTACAATTCAACCATCTGATCAGTCAAAAGTTTTTTTGTATGTGACCTCATAGATTCTATTCTGTCTGATAGTGAGATATATTATGATCCCTATCACAATATCATTAAAACTTCTTTCAATAGGTTGGAACCATTCCAACTGTACCTATCAAAGATCATCGATCATTGAGATAATGTCCATAAATCTCACAATCCACCAATGACACCTAACAGTATGTAGTGGTAACCCAGCAGAATAAAAGGTGATGAACCTTTAGGTGCAGTTAACATATAATACAGTTTTCTATCATGAGTCTCAACAGCTGGCAGGTCATGGATAAATCGTCAAACCTCATCATCGATCATATGATAGATTCAATTAGCTCGAGTCCATGTGTGATTCTTATGGAAACTCTTTTCCATCAATCATACTGCTATGGACATAGACTTAAGGATTCAGCTTCTTAAATTTCATAGGACTACTCTCCTCTGCTAGGATTGATAGATTCCATCTAGGTGCATATCCTACTCCTACAGTGGATCAACTGTCGTCAACATCCACTATAAAGATTCATTGAGTCAATATTTATGTGTAGTCAAACTCCAGTAGCCTCACTGCGAGCAGCTGTAGCACCGCATGTCAAAGGACCAATCATACTACTGCAGCATCGAGAAAGTCACTAACGAGTGAGCAGACTTTCATGTGACTTCTTGTGTTGGTCATGCTCAGTGCTAGTTGTTCTCTAACAACCACCTACACTCTCGCTCCAATATCACTACATCATAGACTCGAGATTATCTGTCTGAAAGAAGCGATCTATGCATCGATGTATCCAGATCAATCACCATCCTCATGATGATCCTATGACCAGGAGCAATTTAGAATTAACTATCAATGATACATGTCTCAAATTCTCAATTCTTTGAGAATATGTGCTATCATCTTGTTAATCTCTTGGATAATTCATGGATACATAAAACATGAATGGTAATATAAGTGCCCATTAAGTACAACACCATGTTCTAGTAATATGATATGCGTCAGTCAAGATTAGCTTCTAGGACATACATCCAACAATAGTAATAATATTGACACCATAGCTCTTAGCTAATAGAGCCTTGGTCTCACCAGAATATCCAACATATGGAAAAGAGAACTTTTAATAAAACGTGACTACCTCGACATGAAAGATGTCAAGATAAAGAGAATAAACCCCATAAAAATTTGGTGAAACCACTGACTAAGCCATTTAGCTAGCTAAAGATTGAAGTCCATCTTGAGAAGATGAACTTAAGTTTGCGATAGATTGACTTTAGATCAAGTGGGAGATTGTTAGATGTGTGATCTAGAAAGTCAATTGTTAGTTGACACATTGTAATTTTTTAGGACATAAGTTTGTACTGGATTTATTGAAATTAAAAATTATGGGCAATTATTTTCATTCTAGAGTAATGTGTCCTAAAATCGTCCAAAGAGTGAATGGTCAATGATATATATTCTTAAAAGTTAAGAATTTAAGATATATGTCATTATAGTTTAATTTCTAAACTACTCCCAATCGATGATCATCATGGGGATGGTGATTGATCCAACTAGATTGGTGCATAGATCGCTTCCCTTTAGATAGATGGATCTTAAGTCTACAATGTGGAGACATTGGAGTGAGAGTGCAGATGGTTGTTAGAGAATAATAGTACTATGTGATCAAGAACAAGAAGTCATATGGATGCCTACTCACTCATCAGTGATTTCTCGATGCTAAGTTGTGTGAGTAATTTTTTGACCTACAATATCTTGACTGCTCATAGTGGGATTGCTATAGTTTGACTGCATATAAACATGATCTTCTAGCTATTTAGATCCTTGGAGTGTATACTGTCTGCAGTAGGTTCGCTGTAGGAATAAGAGTACACTTATAGGAAAACTATCGGCCTTAGTAGTTGAGTCCATAAATCTATGGTCATAGAAGTGTGATTATGGAAAGAAGTTTTTATGGGATTCATGATTGGACTCGAGCTAATTAAATCTAACATATGACGGATGCTTAGGGTTTGACAAGATTTCATGACCTGCATCCTGTCGAAACTCTCGATAAAAGAACTTGATCACACGATAAGTACACCTAGAGATTCATCTTTCTATTCTACTGGATTACCACTACATGCTATCAGATATTACTGGTGGATTGTGATAACTCACTAGGATCGTTTTCGGATCAACAATCCTTATTGGGGTGGATTGGAATAGTTCTAGCCCATCGAAAGGAGTTTTGATGATACTGTGATGGAGATCATGGTATGTCTCACTACCAGACAGAATAGAATCTAAGTAATCACACATAAAAGAGCATGATTTGATCAATAGTTTAGATCATAATCAAATTATCAATAGGATTGATGGTTTGAATTAAGAAACTGCTAATTTGTAAAGGTTATAATTTTAGTAACTGATAATTGTTAGCATGAGGGACTTAATTGCAAGTGTTGCAATATAATTGAATTTGATTAAATTATAGATTAAATTTTAGTTAATTTAAATCAGATTTAATTTAATTGAGCTTGACTTAATTTAAGGCTAATTAAGTTTAATTATCCAAGTAGGACTTAAATTTCAATCCTGATTAGATCAGAGTTGACAGTCTTTTCAAATTTGATTTGAATTGGACTCGAATTGGATTTGAATTAAATATAATTTGAAACCAAATTAAATCAAAAGCCTAAACCTATGTTTGACTAGATTTCTCTCTCTTGTCTGGTTGACCAAGCGAAGAGAAGGGCACTGAAAGTCACACCCCTTCTTTGCATGCATGAAAGGGTGAGGAGGTGCCTCCCCTTGGGCATTGGGCCTCTTCTTGATAGGGTTTGATCTTAATTTAAATTTGAATGGATTAGGATTAGATCCTATCAGGTTGAGGTGTTGGAAACTGAATTTTGTGTGACAAAAATTAAGAAGAGGGGCTAGGGCGTGCGTGACTTGTTACGTGAGTTTCTTCTTGCCACACCACCATCTCAACGCCACCCCTCCTCTCCTTCTTCATCCCAATGCCCCACCTCTTCCTCCTTAGATCAGATCTAGAGAGAGAAGAAGAAGGATTCTTCTTCTTGGCATCTTGTTCAGATCTCATCAGATCAGCATGAAGAGTTCGTGCTGCAGATTTTGTTCTTTAGGATCTAGAAGAAGGAGATCCAAATCCAAGTTAAGGAGCGAGGCCTGCAAAGTGCTAGCACTCTGATGGTTTTGGTGCTTCGATTAGGTTATCTCCATACGGATACCAGTAGAGGTCGGATGCTTGCGTGGCTACGTCAGAAATTTTGGACATCCGCAGGATTCGATCCGAGGAAGGAGAAGGATAACGGTTCACATAACTAATTATTTTTCTTTCTAATTTTAGATCTATTTATAAAATTTATTCATGCATGTTAATCGATCCTTAGGTAATTTTTTGATTAGATCAAGATATGATTTAATATTAAAATTATTTTAATATTTATCTTCCGCTGCTTACTTTCATATAATGAAAAATTTTGCATGCGAATCATCTGAAATCTAACATCCTCTGGGTTGAGGATTGATTCGAAGCATTTGGGGTCGAATGCTTCTTTGGCCCCGATCTCCAATTTCTTGGATTAATACCTCAAGGAAGAGGTGGCCTCATGACTTCGAGGTGGGTCCTGATTGATGGACCAGCACCCCGCTAAACCAATGGTGCCACTCATCCCGAGGAACAATTTTGAAAAAGAAAAAGAAGAAATTAGGAAATAGAAAATAGGAAGACTTAAAGCTGAGGTGAGCCAGGCTAATCTCGAGAGGGCTAACAAATATCAGAGCTTGGTCATCGGAGGATTGCCAGAGAAATGCCAGGAAAAGTCACTGAAGGAGCCCTACAGTGGCCAAAAAATCGCCAAAGTCTCGACATAGTGGGAATGGGCAGGCTCAAATGAGAATAGACCACTATTTATAAAATGTAGAAGCAACCCAAATCCAATGTCGATTCGGCTAGCCCTGTTGGATGATTGATATGTGTCGGCTCGAGATTGGCTGAACTGAGCTGCCATGGATGGACACTAACAGCACGCGAGATGGATGATCGTTTGTTTCATCCACTCAAGCTGCGCCACATGTGCTTGTAATGCATAAGCAAAATAGGTCCAACCTGATCTAACAATCATTTTGGCCAACTCTTTACTCTTTTCACCCAAGCCATCTCAAGCATGAACTGAAGAGTGGGGGGCATCAAATGTGGGATGTCAATTTACCTCGATTGATATCGATGTTCACTATGCCTCGGCCAGGCGCCGACCTTCCTACCTAAGTGTATGCTGAGATACCAGCTCAAGATTCTTGATGGCTATTACGAATCGGAAGATTACCCTATCTAGTCCACACTCTAGATATGCTCCAAGTCTAATAGATGACAACTCACCTTGGCCAGATAAGGCAAAAGCAATGTGTTTCTCTTAACCACTCATGTCTTTATTGTAGAGATGGCTGGCCCCCCTACCTATAAATAGAGGCAACAGAGACCCTCGGTAGGTTCCCATGCTCCACTCTCTCCCTTCTTTCCACTATTCTCCAATGACTGACTTGAGTGTTAGAGAGTTCCCATTAGAAACAACTCCGATGAGAAACTTGATTTGCAGGTTCACTCTCATCCAATTTGGCGCCAACATCTAGCTACTTCAAATCTACCTACTCCAATGCTAGATTGGCCACCAGCAGCTACAGTACCGGTTATGTTTGACTTGGTTGTTTGTGGAGGCAATAATTTCACCTTGCATAGTATATAATAATTTTTATTATGTAAATTTATGTTGAGGATATATGGTTCTTAATATATATATATATATATATATATATATATATATATATATATATATATATATATATATATATATATATATATATATAATAGATAATATATATATATATATATATATATATATATGTATGTATGTATGTATGTATGTATGTATGTATGTATATAGCATATATTGTTGATTTTGGTTTGTTTGGATTTTGACTCTTGCGTATTCAAGTTTGCCAAGAATATGGCTTTGAATTATACTGACCTAACAATGGAAATTAGCAAGCTATTTTTTAAACTAAAAATATTAAATATAAAATTATTGAAAAATTACAGTAAAATAAAAATAATTCAATATAAATTTTCATTTAGCTAACTTTTAGTTCCACCTACAAAATTATTCATCCTTGGTATATGAGTTTGTAATCTACAATATTTGAATAGATGGATGTATGTAGGGCATTATAAATAGGACTTCAACAAAACAAATGATGAATGTTTAACTCTAACCAAGCAAAAGTTGATGCGAAGAACCCGATCATTCAAATGAGCAGGATAGATTACTTTTAAGCTAGTTTATCAGAGAGATATTCAGGATGAGATTCAAGTTTCAAATCAGACTAGATCAAGTCCAAGTTATGTTGGACCCATTGTCTGTTGATCCAAATTATACCCAAATAATATATATGGATAGGCATGTCAATGGGTACCCTACTCGGCGGGTACCCATCCCTATCCATTGGTAGGGTCGGGTTAGGGCTTTGGTTTTGAAAACCCATAGTAGATAAGGTCGGATTGTAGATTTACCCCTAAACCCTATCCTATCTGACCCATTATGTGTATGTATTTACTAATACCCCCTCCATAATAACATATTTATAAATATACATATATATATATCAAATTTGTTAGGGACTTGGTTTTTTTTTTATTTCTCTACTCTCTAATCTGTTAGGGACTTATTTTATTTGATTCTTTTTATTTGTTCTCTTATTTGTTATTGGAGAATTAGAGAATGACTTGCTATAGTATGTATCTGTTTGTATTATATAGATTGATGGTTGAAATAGATTTTAGAACTTAGTGATTTAAAATAGGTGTGAAACTTAATAAATTTGAAATATGTTTGATCTGTGGTGCTTGCATTATGTATTTACTTTAGTGGATTATGGATAGGGTATGGTACTATCCACCACTCATATGGGTAAGATAAGGATTTAAAATTCCTACCCATCGTGGTGGGTAGGGTCGAATAGTGGATAGAGAGGATAGGGGGCTGGATAGGATATGAATTTAGCAAAACCATATCCTATCCTATCCTATCCATTGACGTCCCTATATGTGGAGGACATATTGGGCCAAATGGGGGAAAATACAAAAGTAAAGCCCGACTTGATTCTCAAATTGAGTTTGATTTTTAGAGAAAGTCTTTGTGCATTAGCAGTGCAATAAAATTGATGTGAAGCACACCATCAAATCACTTTGAGGCACATAGTACCACTTTTCAAAGTATATTTAATAGTGCATTTAATGCCTATAGTTCTACTTTTTTGTTTAAAAATTTGAATGACAAAAATATTCCTCCTATTCTAAAAAAATTATAAATCCTGTAACCATATTATGACATCCTGTGGTCAAATTATGACTTTCTATAGGCAGAAAGTCATATTTTTTTCAGAAGTTATAAAGAGGGAAGGGCATTTTCGTCATTGAAAATTTATAAAATTTTTAAATAATAAAAATATCCTTCCTTCCTTATGACATCTTATGGTCAAATTATGAACAGAAAATCATAATTTGCTCATAGGATGTCATAATATGACCACATGATGTTAATTTTTTCAGAAGATGAGGGATATTATTATCATTCAAAATTTCAAATAAAAAATGAAACTGTAGATATTAAATACGTGTTGAAAAATGATAGCTACGTGACCTAATTAGATGAGATGATATATTTTTTCTATACTATATGCGGTATACAAAAAATTATTCTGATTTTTAGGCCCCAACACAAACAGAAATTTTTATACCGGATCAGGTTGGATCTAATCGGCTCAGAACTGGACCGGATCATTAGTTAACCCGATCCGATTCTGGCCCTCATCCAAAATGCCCCGCTAAAGGACAACCCATGCACTTGAAAAATTGAAATCGTTGTACCAACAAAAAAAAATTGAAATCTTTAGCGGAGGAAAACAGAAAAAATAGGAGGGTTTCGACCTTGCACCACACCCTCCCATCCCATGTTCGCTCTCCAGTCTCCACCGAGGGCAATAAGGGTGGCTTCACTCCAATTCGCCTGCGACGGGCGTCGATGATCGGCGGTGTACAGAAGCTAATCGAGATCCCATAGGCCTCAATGTAAGCCCTCGTCCTCTCTCTCTCTCTCTCTCTAATTTCTTCTTCTTTGTTTTTCCTTTTTGGAGTTATAATTGATTTTATCGGGACAAGTCATTTTAGATCTTTTTCCACCGCTGGATTTTGATGATCGTTTTTGTCGTACCGATCAATGATGGATTAAATTTTATCATTACTTCTATGCTGTTTTTTGGTTTGAGTTGGATTGGAATTAAAAAAAAAAAGTTCTTGAATCATGTAAACGATTGGGGTTTTCCATTTTGTTATGAATTCTGTTGTTCTTTGTTTGAGGAAAATGAGAGCTTTTTTTTTTTTTTTGTGGCATTTTCGTTATGTTTTTCTCTTGTAGTGTGCTATGTTTTCATATTTTTCGTATTGTATTTCGTTAATAGAAGAAACGTACTAGTGTTATTACCATCGTCAGAGTGGTAAGCAGTAACATGTTAGTGTTACTGCTATTACTTGCTAAAAAAGAAAACCGTTGCTAGTATTCCCATTAGCTGTAACATCATGCATTAGTTGTTGCTGTTGTAGTTTTGTGCCCTGCGGCTTGGATAGTTTATTGGAAATAATGCAGATTTTAACAATTATTGAAATATATGAAGGTATACATTATTGGTAAATTTTGTAAGAATTTTGTTGCATGAAAGAGATCCAGCTGCTTGCATCGGAGAGAGAGCATGGGAGGAAGGAAGGGAGTGACAAGGAAATGGGATAGGGAGATCATGGGATTTGGCTGATTCTTGTAGGATTAGAACAAGGTCTTTTACCTAGGGTTACTTTGGATATTTGGCAACTATTTTATTACATGTTCAACATTTGAGAATAATTCGGTAAGGCAAGGATGTAGAATCAAGAAAAGAGTATATTAAGGCTACATTGGGCATCGTTGTCACTTCTCTTTTTGAAAAATCTGAAGACAGGAATTCTATTTTTGTTTGTATCATATTTTTGACAACGAAAAATATGTTTGGTTCGCTCTCTCTCTCTCTATTTTTTTCTTTTTAAATGATGAGGGAAGGGGAGGAGGGGATGGGGCTGGTGGCATGGTTGAAGAGGAGGGAGAGATCGACATCGGGCGAAGAGGCAGTCGAGGGAGTCGTAGGGAAAGAAAGTGGGGATGGGGTTGGTGATGCGGTTGAGGATGAGCGATTGCTTGGTATCTAGCGAGGAGATAGCCGGCGAGGCCCAGGGAGCTGTGGTGTGTTTGGGCGGTGGCGATGGGGCTGAGGGCAAGATTTGGTGGAAGAGGAGGGCTTGGGAAGAGAAGGGTGAAAACCTATTTTTACAAAACAAGTGGAAGTGAAAATCTTTCACTCACTTTTTCTAGAAATAATGGAAGTTATTTAAAAAAAAGACAAAAATAGAAATAGGGGATCCAAACATGTTTTCTGCATTCAATTCTGTGTTTCTGTTTTTTTGAAAAAAAAAGAAACAGAAAAAAAGTACCAAACAGGCCCTAAGTATGCCAAAAATTTAGAAATAGTTAAAATAAGTAAAGTAGAAATTAGCCAAAAAAAAAAGGAATGCAAAAAAGAAAAGAAGATCAAACAACAACAAATGCACAGTTGCCAGCAATATGTAGGATCATTATGCTGTAACTTATAATTTGTTTTTGAATTTGCTGTGAGTGATGAGTAAAGGAAAAAAAAAATCATGGATAAGTGAATTCTTGATTAATTTTTTTGTCAACAACTGACTCAAAGAATCTCCGTCCAATGGGAAATTCAAGAATAATTATATCATTAAGAGAACATTGTTAACTCTCACTCACAAACAAAAAGTTGGATTTAGAGGAGACTCCAGCCATAAGTTTCACCCTCCTTGATGCCTTTGGTCTTAACCTCCTTCATACCGATTTGTGACCCATATCAATGTTGCAATGCAATGGTCCAATTCTTCTCAAGGATCTTTAGCAAAGTTTGGATCGTCTGGCCAATGGCATTGTCTCCCCCTTGTCAACATCCTCAAGATCAGCCTCTAGAGTAGTAGGAACTTACGGTTGGTGTCCTCTTCTGTCTTGCCCTCAACAGTGTGAAGAAGGTGGCTATTAGGTTATCAAGGCCATGTCTCTCTTTTCCATCTTTCTTTTGCTTGTCCAATGGCCACTGCATAATGTCAGGATATCAAGATTGCCCTCTATCATGCATTGTTCCTTAGGACTCATTGATCCAAGATCATAAAGACACTTGAGCTATACAAGTGTTGTTAGTAGTAGTTGTGCCATTGCTAGGGCTACCTTTTTGGAGGCTAACAATAGGCATGAATGATGGTGTGCAACTTGGATTGTGGAGAGAGGTGGGGCAGGATCACGGTCACCAAGATTGTTGAGGGATGGTGTCAATATTGGGGGGGCGGAGGGGTCATATGCCCCAAACCTCCAAATAATCCTAGAGGAATTGGCAGGCTAGGGAGCGTGACAGTGCATTTTACCCCCATAAATTCTGGAATTCAATTTATTGTTAGTTGCCTTTTAAGTAATGAGGTGTCTTTAGGAATGTTTAGTGGAGCACTTTCCTTTAATGACAAAAATAATCCTGCTAAAAATAAGATGATGTGTTTGTTAAGCACTTCCTTTGGGACTCTTATTAATTGCAGCCCTCTTGGCTGGGTTTCTATTTTTTTTCCCTCCTGTGCTGTTTGAAGGAAGGTCCTGACTAAATTAATCCAAAACCCACTTGTGAAGTTAATAAAAGGTATAGATTAAAAAGAAAATAAGATAAATTAAAAATATAATAAAAATTCAAACTAAAATATGCAAATAAGTGACAAAATAAAATATATTAAACCTAATTAGATGGTTAGGTCCACCCCTCCCCCTCCCCCCGCAAAAAAAAAAAAAAACATTTGTATTGAACACGATCCAAGCAAGCTTGAGAATACATTTGAGCCTAGTGTAACAATTGTAAATGGATGTTTTTTTCTGTGTGTGTGTGTGTGAGAGAGAGAGAGAGAGAGAGAGAGAGGGAATTAAAAGCATAGAATGGATTAGCTTGTGGTGTAGCCCAAACCTAACCATTGAGGATGACCAAGAAGTCAAGTTTTGGAGGGCATTTGACGTGGAGGAAAACATGCCAGCAGCATTATAAATTGGGCAAAGATTGGATAAAGACATGGTTTTGCGGTAGAAGAGAGCAAAATTGGAGAGATCTTTCATTAAACAAATACATCGTTAAGATTTAAATCGTATATAAAACAAAAAGGAAGAGGAAGGAGAGTGGTGATGACCATGTAGGGGCTTTCTTGTCTAAAAATTTGGTTGTGCACTGACGTGGCAATGATCATGAGGAAGAGCCTCTTTGCTTATTCTTTGTTGAGTTACATTTGGCAAAGAAAATGAGCATAATTAAGATTTGGCCCATGTGGGGCTAATAACATATATCTATTAAAAAGTCAAAAATCTACTTGGTAATGATATTTTTATTTAAAATAAATTTCATTAAAGCTTTGTGTGACAACCTTTTTACATTTACTAATAATCTTATGTAGATTTAAAAGCAATTTTATTAAAATTGTGCTTGGTTTATTATTAGTAAAATGTCTTGTCCATATCAATAAGCATATACTCAAGTTTATTAGGTTTGAAAGTTTCTAATTGAAAATTGTCTAAAAATCTAAAACAAATGAGCCATTCCTTTTTTTTAAAAAATGCAATAATCTAGAGCAGGCATGCCATCATTTTATTGTTCGATTAAGTAAAAATATCTTGATAACCAAATTAGAAAAAGTAATACTCCCGCAACAAGATTAAGATTCATCTATTTGGATAAATCTTGTATATTTGAAATGTAAAATTTTTATAAATACTTTAAATATTTTTTACAATGTCAAATCAAAGTTTGTGGACTTGAATCAATGCTTAAGTGCTTATTTGGTAAATCATTGTGATAATCAATTTGGTGATAGACTCATTAATTGTTACAACATGTTGTTAAAATCTTATGATTTGCGAGTTTGATTTTATTATCCGGGATCTCATAAGGACCTAGATCTCATCATTTGATTAGGATCAACTTGGAAAATATGATCTAGATCCAATATTATGAGTTATTTAGCCCCTTGAATCATAAGATCCAACATGATTATGTTATTTACCTATTATCATCATGTGTGAGCACATTTTCTATAATTATTTTACATTTTTAATTTATTTATCATAATAAGTCTTGAATAGTAAAATTAACCTACTATTGGAGTTCATGGATAAATAAGAGGAAATTTTCAATTTTTTTAAAGCCATATGCTATAACTTTATCCATTTTTTCCAAAAAAATGTACTATCTACAAGCATATTTAACTTGAGAACTAATATGTTATTTATCTTATAAATATCTTGAATAGCGAAACACAATATTTGCTTGATTAAAGATGCTATATATAGGCTTATAATCTTGAAAAGTAGGCTTCTTATATCTATGGCTTTCTGTTCTTTCCCTGATCTACTTCATACTTAACTTATGCTGCTTTCTTCACTTTTTTTACATTTTAAAATTTTGAAAGAAATCAGAGAAAAAAAATCCTTACAATGCGGTCCATGATGTTATCCAATCGGACCTCCCCTTCATTTACAACTTGATCCCAATCTTAACATTGGTTATGAAGTTGTACAGATGTAGGTGGGCAAAAAGGTCCCAACCTATGGAACACTGAACAACCTCCTCTCCCTCCAATAACCCAATTGTCTCTACTTAGATAAAAATTGCATTGGAGAGAGGTATTCTTTTGGGAAACTTAAGTTGGAGCAATAAGAAGAGCAACAAAGTTCAAGCATATCATATTCGTGCGGCAAAGAGCCCCAAGAAAGATTCTGGTTATAGCTGGGATGAACAACATCAATCCCAATTGGCTTTCCCTTCTGGTTGATGTTTTTTCTGAGACTTTTTGCATGTGTGTTATGCATTTCCCAATATAAAACACTTTACTTCTAATGAGCATGAATTCTCTGCTGCACCTATTAGAGTCAAAACCAAGTTATATTTGGACAAAAGCCTAAATTAGATAGGGTTCAATTTTAAAGTAAATCTGTGAACTAAGTTATGAAGGGTAAGTGATTGGTTTTCTTTGTGTAACACATGTTTTTTTCTCTTTTCAGTGTTGCGGGTTGGGGGGGGTGGGGGGGTGCGGGATGGGGGGCTGGGTTTTTTAAGCAATGATTAGTGGGAAGGTCTGCTTTATAGGAGATCTTTTTCATGGTGACAAGGAAACACTACATATTGAAGTTTGTCAAGCTTTCTGGGGTTTTGGTTGCTACTTGGCCTTGCTTTGTGTTACCCCAGATTTCAGTTGTGGAGAGGATGACTTTAGATAGAGAAGATTGTTAGTATAACCTCAGTATTTTGCATGTTCGTGTTTTTCGTAAATGAGGGTGATGATCTTTTCTTTTTTTCTTTCTAAGGAATTAATTTAATAAGAGGGGGCTGAGATGGAAAGAGTGATTGGTTGAGATAGAGAGAGATTAATTTTAGGATGGGATCTGCTGACAGAAGTTAGTATCAAGATGGGTTTGAAATCTAGAAATCCATTAAATTGAGGCTAATCTATCATCCATGAGGAAATAATGAAGGAAAATACTTGAATATACTAGTCACTGTGGTTTCAAAAAATGCCAAACCGGGATGGTACAACTAGTTTCCGACATGAAATTGGTACCAGTAAGGGACTGGGATGCTGAAACACTGCATACCAGTGCATACTAGTTGCACGGATCTGTATTGGTGCATGTCAATGTTAGCACACTGACCACTATGCATATTAACAGTTTTTCATTTTCTTGAAGCTGTCAATTTCTGTACATATTGTAAGAAACAATACTATACCATTCCAATAGAAAAATAATTGTGAGGTTCAGTACTAGTATTTAAAACCATTTTAGGCATTGAGGGCCTGATTGGATGTTGATATAAATTATTTAGAAGAAAGATCATAAAACCTCAAGCAGTTTAGATGGAAGCAAGTGAATGGAGAGAAGAGTCTGGATGTAGTTGAGGAGGCTCCTAGGTGGCTCATGCCAAAAGGATACTGAATTCCCTATGCAAGGTGATTTAGTTCATCCAAGTTTTTTAAGAGAATTTAGATCCAGATTTCCTGAACATGAAGGAATGCTTTCCTTTCTTTGCTAACTTCTCATTGCAAATCATATTAGGAATGTTTCATGGATATTTTTTGTGGGCATCCAAACCATCGGCAAGTAGTTTAAACATTTCTACATATAAAGGTTTTTAAAACCACTGAAATTCTACAACATATTTGTTCACACTTCACAGCATGGAATAGGGGGCGGAAGTAAACAATACCTGTTGACATTTCACATGGAAAAAGAGGGTAGGCCTTGGTGTAATGGTAAGGTTGCTCCATCATGACCTGTTTCATGGGTTTGAAACATGGAAACGACCTCTCCATACGTGGGAGTAAACCTGTGTACATTTGGTCCTCCCCAGTCCCCATGATGGTAGGAGCCTTGTGTTTTGGACTGCTTTTGTTTCATAAGATGAAATACTATTATAGTTTATGAATTTTTATTCATATTCAGTATTGACTTTAGCCTAAAACTTCAAAACTACAGAAATAAAGAACCTGTATGACATAACATACTCTAGAACATTTCTTTTGTTTACCCCCTCAAAAAAGCTTCTTCTTTTCTGGATATTTATTTGATCCAAACTGCTAAAACGTGAGTGAAAATGCTGAATTGAAACTCAGCCTTGATTGGAAGGAACCGAAAGTGAGATTTCAAAACTTGATTTAGCCGAATTAGAGTCAAGTTATTCCAACATTAGAATCTAATGGCAAAGATATAGTTGCACTTTTTCCTAATTTTCAACTGTAGATATCTAAGTGTTACTTTCAAAAGGTTTGCATGCATGAAGCCCTCTTAATTTATATTTAATAGGTCAACCGCTTATGGCCCTGGCCCTGAAGTATATGTGTGCACACATTCATTATGTACATATGTACATACATATATGTATGCATGTATGTATCTATATGTGACTTAGAAATTTTTGTGTTTGTTTCACTTGAAGGTATTAGTGATTCCATCCTGCCACGAATGAGTAATACTGTTCCACCACCTTGTGTTTTAGACTTCTAGTTCACCCGTTTAACATGTTTTATATCACCAGTATGTATCGGCACGGTAATTTATATGCACATCAAAGATATGGAGGATATGTATTTATGTCTAATGAGGCTGTGGTATAGCAACTATGGTGCCAAATAAAGCGGTGCAAACTGGTACTTTTTACTGTCTGACCAAGCTCTCTTTCCTTTTCTGGGACATTCAGCTTGGCTTTAGCTGTTAATTGGCATTAAAAAATAAAGAGGGGCAGAAGATTATGATAAGATTAGAGACAATAGAAGTACATCAACTACAGGGGACTTGGGTATTTGGATGCTTAACACTACCAAAATGCATTTCTTGAGAGGAAAAATAATTACAATTTTAAATCTGCTTAAATATAAAAAATTGTCAGAATTATGTTAGTACCTTTCATGGTACATCCATGTTTCAATGATAGCTGCAGAAGTAGAAAAGTTTATAGTATCTATGTTGTGTATGCGATAGAACTATTGATTGATATTATATATTTGACAGCAAAGGGCAGTACCTTTGTTTTAATAATAAGAAAAGTTATCATGTTCGTTTGAAAAATATTAAATAAAACATAGTATTTGAGTTAAGAAAATTAATCAATGAAAAGTTAACACCAAAATAGAATAAATCTAAAGAATAACTTTTAATTAGAGAGTACACATGTAGAAATCTATCAATATGTCAGTTATATTTTTGTAACTTCTCCCTCCTTTCTGCAATAGAGTTAATGTGGCTTTGCAGGGTTACAGAATTCACATCAGGGGAGGAAATACCTGCTATATTGGATGTTTTAGATTTTTCAAACCAATAACATTGGTGAGAGATCGCCTGCATGCAGCCTGAAGAAAAATTGTAGAAGAATAAAAAATAATTTAGACAAAGATTAATAATGGATGCATTGCTTGCTATAAACTTTATATCTACTTCTCTTTATAAAATCAGTGATTAGGCTTCGAGATTATCCTTGGGTTCTTTTGTGAAATCAACAAGTCCCATTCTACCAACCTTATTAACATTTTAACCGAAAATCTTCACATCAGATCAAAGACTCATCTTGGTTGGTTTAGTAAAGAAGGTGCTCCATGTGTAACACTTGTCCTAATACTAGGCCATTATCTTATCATGCAATAGCCATAGGATGGTATACTTGCAATTGTTTCCATAGAGGTTTGAGGTCCAAGATGGATCCAGACTATTAGATGATTGCAGGACCAGGTATAAGGTCATGATCTCTAAGGAGAGAAAAGTGATTATATAATGGAAGAAAAATGAAGAGTAAGATACCCTCCAACGATGCAAGATGGGATAGGAGTAAGTGAGGGAGAGGGGGCAGTTAGATGGTTAGGAATTGCATTACACTAACTTGATAGAATTGTGTTACAGTAACTTGATTCATTTTAGATTTCTGCTAATCCAAGTGGATTTGTAACTTACATAAAAATGTAATAGTAGGTGCCAAATAGTGCTGTTCTTAAAGTCACTGGGCCCAATGACCTAGGTTCAAATCCCACCTTCACTAGTTTGGTGGGGTTACCTCCTTCCTTTTTCTTGAAGGAAAAGAAAAGAGAATATGGAAATAATATTTTAAAATATAAAGGCTATAATAAATTATAAAACATAAAGCATACAAATAAAAATGCTCAGGAATTAAATTATCAATGAACTTTTTTTTAAAAGTTAATAAAACTAGAGCTAAATTATGATATAAAAAAAAAACGGATCATCAATATAATCAATAAAAACATTTCAAATCATCCAACAACTAGTACCCATTTTTATCCTAAAGAAAATTTAATGTTTAAGATATAAAAGGAACTAAATAGGTGAATAATCCCGTTGAGAAAGGATAAACAAGAAACATTTGAAGATGTGGTTCTTTCTTTTAACACACAAAGAGGAGAAGAAAATAGGGTTGGGGTTGTTTGCTGTTGTTTGAGGAGGAAAAGAAGAAATAGTCTATTAAAATACCGAAAGAAAGGTTAGGTTGCTATCCCCTGGAGGAGGAGAAAAGGAGAGAAACAAATGCAGAAAGTGGGACAGGTGGAACTACTGCAAAGATCTAAACTGGCCAAAATATTACTTTCTTTCTTTCTTTCTTTCTTTCTTTTTTGTTTTTTTTTTTTGAGATGAACCCATAACGTTACCTGAGATCTTGAGCATGTTCTGATTCTTTTTGAAATTTTGGGCTGTGGATCATGCGGTGATTGAAAGAATGTCAGGTCAGCTGATTCTCAGAAGTGATCCAGAGCCTCTTCTGTTCAGATTTCTTACAATCTGATCTGAATCATGCAACTCCTGTCCAAAATCATTGTTTTATTTTTTTAAAACACTGGTTCTGATTGGTTATAGCAAAACTGATACTGTATTTTAAAATAGGTATTCTGTTATATCTTACAAAGAAGAAAAATAAAAATCCGGTATGAGGAAAGTCGATTTAACTTGGGTGACCATCTCTGTGACTTCAATGTCCAAGACTAACTCTAAAAAGAAAATTAAAGGATGTGATTTCTTTTGGACAGAGATTTATTGGTGCTTTATGAGTACCGTATAAATCTTTTGATGGTCTAAAGAACTTTGTTACTCTTTAACTCGGATGGTGGTTGCCTTGCATGGTCTGTTTTTCCCTGCATCATTTACTTCGTTGTTCTATTTTTTCCGTTTATTACTAGTTTGAGTAGGAATTCATGCGGAGCATTTTTATTTTGTCTCTGCCCTTTCTCATTCTCTTTCAGCTACTTCTGTGTGGCTTCAAAAACACCCTATTCTGGAGCTAAAAAATGCCTGCTTGGAGATTCAACTTGATAAAAATTTTACTTGTAATCAAATAACTTTGCTGCAATCTATAGATCATGCCTATTTGTGAAGCTTACATAAACCTAATACTGTTGCTGACCTTAAGGAAATTGAAATGTGCTCAAAGTAATTCTTATTAGTTTGTTTAATTAAAAATTAATTGTTAAAAGTTTATAATAACATTAGGAATTCTAGGCAGACCCCAACTTCTTAAGCAAACTTGAACGAACACTGAAACTTCAAAAAACCATCAAAACAAACTGGGATCTGCAGAATCGCTGTGCCACCTTAGAAAGTTGTGCATTTTGTTTGCTATTGTGACAGAATTTTGATATTCAAGGCCCAATTAATAGAGAAAATTTACATTCAGATGAGACAAGCTATGGATTCATTATATGGAACCCTTCATGCTTTCATACGTAGATAATTTGTAATGATAGAATCATTTATTTATTTATTTTTAGTTGAGTTGTTGACATGACTGGTTGTTGCTTGCAGAAAAGTAAGCTATTGTCAAAATCCAAGTTTAGGAGAGTACATCTACTCTGCCAAAAGATGGATTTGCATGGACGTGTTCCATCTGCATTTGAAAGACGGCCTGTCCAGGCTCCGGGGTTGATGCGTGATGGCCCTTTTCGTGGGCCAGGTCCTGCTGGTCACCACCCTTTAGAGCCACTACCCCGACCGGAGCTCCTGGAAAATAAGATTTCAGCTCAAGCAGCTGAAATGGAAAGGCTTGCAAGAGAAAACCATAGACTGGCAGCAAGCAATACGAACTTGAGAGAGGAGCTCCTTGCCACCCAGCAGGGATTGCAGAGAGTGCAGGTTCATATTGGTAGTTTCCAAACTGAAAGTGATATCCAGGTCAAGGGATTGTTGGAAAAGATTGGAAAACTAGAGGCTGATATCCGTGCTGGTGAGATGGTAAAGAAGGAATTGCAACAAGCACACTTGGAGTTGCAGAGCCTAATTGCTGCAAGACAAGAACTAGTCATCAAAATCCAGCGTACCACTGAAGAACTCCAGAAAGCCTCCACAGAAATCAAAAAGTTGCCTGAGATGCATGCTGAGCTGGATGGGTTAAGACAGGAACATCAGAAATTACGGTAAGTGAAGTGGTCCATGGGTTGATTTTTCCTTCCTTCAGTAATTTATCTTCACCCTACATTTGCCTTCACTTCTGATGGTTCTAGTGATATCACTAATTTTTCCTTTCATCTTTTGTGGCAAGTGCTGCTTTTGAGTATGAAAAAGGTGCAAACATGGAGCAAGTTGAGCAGATGCGGGCAATGGACAAGAACCTGATATCAATGGCTCGGGAAGTTGAAAAGCTACGAGCTGAGGTGCTAAATGCTGAGAAAAGAGCACATGGTAGTAGTCTTTGTGATTGCTTCTGTTTTATCCATTCCCATCTTTGTGGCTTCTTTTTTTTTTTTCCCCCTTTATTCTCCCCAAAAAATCCACCCTCTTTCCGAAACTCTTCTAATTGTACCACTTTCTGCTTTATGCAGCACCGAACTCGTATGGAGTAATATATGGTAATCCACATCCTGTCAATCCATCTGCAGGACAGGGTAGTGGATACCCAGAACATGATTATAGACAAGGTGGTGTCTATGCAGACACTGTTTACAGCCATGGTGGTGGCTATCCAAATGCTGGCATTGGACCTGGCGGTCCTGGCAGCTATTCTGAAGCATATGGAAGAACTCAGGCTCCAATCACTGGTGGGGCAGCAGGAGAGCTATATAATGCATATGGTGGTGTGAGTGGTGCTGGGAATTCAGATGGTTATGGGAGCATGCAGATCCCAATGACTGGTGGGACAGTAGCGAGAATGGGAACGGATTCCTCTGGTCGTGTTAACACAGTTGGTTATGATGCTGCAAGAGGAGGTGCGACATCTACTCAAAGGTAAAGCTTGAGCATCTGCTCTGTGGAGAATACCAGGTATATTTGTCCTAGCCAGTGCTACTTGTGTCATTTACTTTCTGGGTTTGGGCAATCAGTTGCACTTCATTGGATTAGTTTTTATTTAATGGTGCATTGATGATCTCCATCAGGTGGTATAATAAAAAAAAGAAATGCTCTTTAAGACAATTTATTTCACTTATTTCAATTTATTATTTTAATAGGATATGCCTTTCCACAACTAGCATGATTGTTAAGTTCATGTCAGATTGCCTGAATCGAAAAGTTTCATCAGCTGAAACTAAGCATATCTCCTGCTCGGTAATCCATGTCAAGCTGAAGTGGTTGTAATATGATATTTGGCCCAAGAGTGTTGTAAAGTAGCCTAAACAAGCGTAGCCTTGCTCGTTATGATCTATCACTAAATGGACTAAAATAAACTACAGATCATAATCTGTAAGAGAACCGATCTGTGTCACTATATTGCTGTCTGATATAAAGTCTATGGCAATTCTTTGTTACTTAGGAGATGATGGCTCGTGGTCCTTCTGAAGGGGGGAATCTGAATCCTAAGCTACAGGACCCCTTTCTTTCTATCAGTTTCTTTCAAGAAAGGAAGTAGGACTAGGATGGGGGATGGCGATATGTGATATAGTGAATATGTATTCTTGTATTTTTGTATGGTAGCCATCCATGCCTCATAAATTTGGAGATTTGAGAAAGTCAATCCTCAAGCAGGACCAAGATACAAAACGTTACATGAGACCAGTTGCTCGAGATGGACATTGTATTATTGGCCAAGGATGATGGATGATATCAAAGTATATGGTTGGACACCCTTGTATGCCAGCAGGACAAAGTCGAGCAAGCAAAGCTCTATTGTGGCTAGTACTTGATGCATAAATGGAGCAAGCCTTGCATCATCCAAATCTTTGTTGCTTTTGTTATCTTTTTGTTATATTGAGTTCTTCAAGTAGGGGAGGTTGTGACTTGAATTCTGGAATGTGGGAGGTCCATAGAGTGCAGTACATAGATGAGTGCTTGTGCCTTTATCTTGTAAATGAATACACAAAACACCTGCATCCAACATAGAAAGCCCAGTCTTTTGATCTTCTCTCTTTTCTCAAAAATGTAAAGTTTGGTTGGATCGCAGCTCTAATCAGTTGCATCTGGCGTGCTTAAGGCTACAAAGTAATCATAAAATATTGCACATAAATATGCATCATATCCACTGCCGTGTATCCCATTCTCTTTGAACCTCTTTCTGTATAAACTTGAGAAAAGGATGTAGACCATCCAAAAGGTATGTAATATAAAACTCTTTTTAATCTAGTCCACGTCAACATTCTTTCATGTAAAAGGATCTGTTACCAATCAAAATGAGGTGTTAAGGTTTAGTAAGTTAGGAGGCTCAAACACATCCAGGTTAATATTATAATATTTACTGCTCTCCCCGTTTGCCCGTTCATGAGGTATTTTCATGCATCCGCGTTTCGCCTTCCATATTTTGTGACCATGTATATCACAATTTATAGCCTAGTTATGTGTCTAAAAGAAGATCTAGACTTTATGGTTTGTCTAATTAGATTTGGACAAATATAGCTAATATCATATGAACACCCTCCTCAAACTTAAGATAGTATGGTTGAAACCAACTTGAGTTTCAAAACCAAGTTTCAAAAAGGTCCAGGTAAATGTGCCATAGTAAAGATATCTACAATCTAATTATTAGAGGAAATAGATTGAAATTATATGATACCATGGCAAATATGTTGGTAAACAAAGTGATAATTAATTTAATATATTTAATATTTTCATAAAAAATATCATTATGAACAATCTAAATGGCATTTGATAATCTCAATAAAGAAAGACAACACCATGGTGAGTGACTCTCATATCCTATAATAACCATTTGAGCCATATGAGTTCATCAACAGTATCAACAATAAACAGCCTGTTTTTTGCGGCACCAAGAAATAAGAAAGTCGTTAGTAAGAAACAATAGCCTCTAGCAACGTATCTATCGATAGGACATCAACCGTATTAACATCAAAATAAGCACTCAAGTATAAGGAGAAATTGGTAGTAAAATGAAGACCACTCAAGTACAAGGAAGAATTGATAGTAAAATGCCAATCATGAAACAAAATACCTTCGACATAGTGCAAATGTTCAAGATAGCAGCATAATAAGTAGATCTAAGAGCTGCCATAAGCTAACGGAAAATATGGACGATATAAGCTATATATCAAGACGAGTAACCTTAAAATATACAAGACCAACAATTAACTATCTATAATGAGTAACTTGAGAAAGAGGAGTTCTATTAACAAATGTTAATTTGGCATTCGTCTCAAGAGATGGAGAAATAATCTTACTATCTATTAAGCTAGCTATAGAATGAGATCAGATGTATTCTCAGCCTGTGACAAATAATACCTATCAAAGCTATATTTAACGTCCAGTCCTAAGAAGTAACTCGATGCTTCCAAGTTTTTAATTTCAAATTCTTGACTAGGATATTATTTGAGATCATAAATGCCCATGGGATCATCCCTAATTATAGTCATATTATCCACATATGTCGAGTAATAATAATGTAGTACCTTTAGTAGTTTGAAGGATAAAAGCAGCTGAATCATAAGAACCATGAGTGATGTTAAGAGAAGGAAAACAAGGGAAGAAGGAGAAAATAAAATGTCTATATTTTTTATGAATTTCTTTACAACAACACGTACATCACAATATGTAACCTAATTATGTGTCTAATAAAAAAAAATATCAATCAGATCTAGATTAATTTTGCAAATATCATGTTAATATGTGTCATCCCATCTACCGTTTTTTAGATTGTTGGCTGCAAGAATTTTCCAACGAGTAGCAAGCCAACTAAAGATAATAAGCTTGAGCAGTTGAGGAAGAGAAAATGTGACCTCACTGTGAACTTGTGGTTATTGGTTCACTACCATAGCAAGCTGTCATTACGTTGCATCAAAGGTTCTAAGTGTCTATTATAGCCAATAATTAATATGCTTCTCTTTAGAAATTCCTTATCTCTAAATGACAATTAAGTAAAGCTATTCATAATAATGCAAGTAAAGCACCATTTGCATTTTCATATGCTTCTTGGACATATTTTCCATTGAAAGTGCCATGTTTCATTATGCAAATAAAGCAACTTGAAGGTCCACTCTAAAGCGATCACACATTGACTATTAAAATTGGTCAAATATGTTTACAAGGCCTAGACAACACCAACAAGTTACCATAACGCTCACATGAGTTTATCTCAAAAAATACCCTCATATATAGTCAACCCAACAACTTCCTTAAATATGTTTAGCATAATTTTCCCTATATGATGACAGTTCATAGACAAATCTGTGCATTATGCAAACCGTAAAATCTACAATATGTTTTAGAAAACATACGAAAAGTTAAAATGCTTAGGGGTGTTAATGGTTAAGATAATTAGCAGACCGGGCTAGTTTGATGGGATTACAAGTCTATCCGATCTTTAATTATGGGAGCAACAAACTTCCAATTTCATAATATTAGACCTATTTTAAAGACAAATATGCATTAGATTTATAATTATATATAATCCTCCAATTAAAGATAGATTATATGTCATTCTAAATACTTTTTCATGGTATTTTCCATGATGATGAGGTTATGATTTGAACCTTCGATAGTCTTGAGATTATATTAGAGAGTAAAGTAGGGCTGAAAGTGGATCAGATATCGATATATCCATATTTTTACCTATACTTTTCAATAAAAATAAATATAGATAGAGAGACAAATCAGATATTAACTATATCTATATTTGTCCGAGCCTCGATATTCTGAGGTTACTGTAATAACCCGGCTCCATCCAAGCTTATAACAGACTGGCTTGGGCTACTTGATCGGCCTAGTGAAGTGGCCAATAACAGAAAAAAAAAAAAAAGACATGGAAGAAGAGGCTCTAAATCCTCCACACTTTAAAGCACAAGGATCACCCATCTTGCCACCTTCTTTCCTCCTCTTCTTCTTCAAGACACCAAGGATAACTAAAACTTACTGCACACATATTCATTGAAAATATTGCCTATATATGGCTTACATAGAAACTGATTTGCTAAAAATACTCAACAACTCTAAATCACTCCTACACCATCTAAACAACTCACTGCTTTTGAATTGCAAATACTTATTTAATCACATATCTACTCCTACATGATCTCAATAGCTCAATAACTATTTTTTAAATTACAAACACTTATTATAGACACAGGTAAATTTTGAATCACATTTAATACTCCCTCTTGATCAAATTTGTAAACTTCTAGCTGTAACTGAATAACAAATGCTTTTCTTGAAGGAGTGACTTGGTTAAAATATCTGCAACTTGTTCATTTGTACTACAAAACTTCTGGTTGATATCGCCATTTGCTACTAGCTTTTGAATTTAAAATGGTGCCATATATATATGTATTTAGTTCTTCTGAAAAAAGTTGGGTTCTTTGACATTGCTATTGTTAATTTGTTATCACAAAATATTTCAGTAGCTCCCTTCTGCTCTTCATGAAGATATGCTAATAATCTTCTAAGCTTCATAGCTTAACATGCAGATGAAGTTGCAGCTATGTATTCAACCTTTGTTGATGACAAGGCTAATGTTAGTTGCTTTTTGAGCTCCAAGAGACTGCTCTAGAACCAAGATAGAAAAAAAATTCTAGAAGTACTCCTTCTATCATCTAAAGAGTTAGTCCAATCACTGCAGAGAAGTCAATTAATTTAAAATCACAAACTATAGTATATCAAATCCCATAGTCAACTATTGCTACAATATATCTCAAAATTCTTTTGGCTGCCCCAAGATGGTGCTTTATAGGATTATGCACAAATTGAAATAATACCAACAAAAAATAAAATATCTGATCAAGTATGTATTAGTCAAATCAAACCACCAACCAAACTTCGATGGTATCTTCCATCTGCTTTTTCTATGCCATCATAAATTTATAGTTTCTCATTCACATTCGTCGGTGTTGCTATCATGTTGCAATTAAACATATTGAATTTTCCCAAGAGATCAATGCATATTTCTTTTATGAAATAAAGACTCCATCTTCTCCTTGCTTCACTTCTAGCCCAAGAAAAAAATATAACACACCTAAATCCGTCATCTCAAACTATATCATCATACAAGATTTAAAATTAGTAACAAGAGAATAATAGGATCCCATATAAATCATGTCATCAACATACAAACTAACTAAAAGAAATTATGCTTCCCTTGCTCTTTAAATAAAGTGCAGGGTCATTCTGACTCCTTTCAAATTCATTTTGATAAAAAAAGAGTCGATTTTATGTACAATACTTGCAGAGCCTGCTTTAGCCCATAAAGATCTTCCTTCAACTTATATACCTTCTCCTCCTCTTACCTTTAAGTATGTAATCTTCAGGTTGAGAAACATAGACTTCCTCTTTCACATCACCATTTAAAAAGGAAAATTTAACATCAAATTGATAGATAGGCCATTTTAATTGAGCAGCTAATGCTAAAACAACTCTAATAGTTTCAAAATAAACTACTAGAGAAAAAATTTCTTCGTAGTCAATACCTAGTGCTGCGAGTAATTCTTTGCTAGGAGACGTGCCTTATCCTATCAGCATGGTACTTTATTTTGAACACCCATTTTAGCCCAGTGGCTTTTTTACCTTTTGGTAATCAATCAATTCTTAGATTTCATTCCTCTCAATTGCTAGGATCTCTTCTTTCATTGCATTGCACCATTCCTCTTTTCTTGCAGCTTCTTCATAACCTGTTAGATCTAAAGCAAAGAAAGCATAAGTTCTTACATAGATCTCATTCAAAGATCTAAGCTTCCTTGGTGCAATCTCCTCAAAGGACTCTTCTGAAGTAGATGACCCACTTCTATTTGGTATTGTTAGAGAGGAAGACAGTGAACTTATGAGAATTGAGCTAACTGCTTCAATTGGGGTATCCTCACTTATAGTTGGAAGCTAAATCTTTGATTCTTTCCTATTATTATTCCAATTCTAGCTATAAGTCTCACCAAAAATAGCATGCTTACTAATAATTATCTTGTCACTAAATAGGTTATATAACTGATATGCTTTGGATTGATAGTAATAACTGATAAAAATGCATTTTTTTTGATTTCTCATCAAGTTTATGACTTTGAGAATTTACCAAAACATAGGTAATACAACAAAACTTTCTCAAGTGGCTTACCCAAAGCTTTGTACCAAAAATCCAAGCTTTATAAGAAGCCTAATTCCAAACAACTTTCGTGGGTAAAATATTTAGTAAGTACACTATAATGGCAACTACTTCTGCCCAAGATTGATTTGAAAGACAATGGGCTTTCAAAATACTTCTTGCCATTTCAACTACTACACAATTCTTTGGTTCAGCAACTCCATTTTGTTATGGTGTGTATGGTGCAATCACCCTACAAATGCCATTTTCTTTACAAAAATGGTTAAATTCATGAGATAAAAATTTACTACCTCTATCTGTATGAAGAGCCTTGATGCATTTATTTTCTTGACCAATATCTTGAATATTTTGAAATTTTCAAAAATTTTTGATTTGTATGTTAGAAAGTAAACCCACCTCATACAACTATAGTCATTAGTGAACAACAAAAAATACAGACTCTCACCTAAAGATTTAGTATTCATAGGCCTACATAAATCAGCATGCATAAGACTAAGACAAGTAGAAGCTCTCCAAGACTTATTTACTATGAAACATTTTTTACTTTGCTTTCCATACATACACCCTTCACACATTATCTAGTGAATCTATTTTAGGCAGCCCATGCACCTTTCTTTGTGACTCAACAACTTTAAGCCTTTAACATTCAAATGCTTATAGCATAAATGCCATAATTTAGTTTCATTTTCTCCATAGCAGCAAAAGCATTATTAGTACTACAAACCTCACAAGGAGACATTTTGCTTGGTGTGATACGAATATTTACCAAAATCTGGCCTAATTTTTTATCCTTAATAACCAAATAAAATTGAATATCCATTATCCATCAACTACCAACACTCAACAAATTATGTGCCAAATTAGGAACAAAATGAACATCATGAATTAGTTTTACTCTACTATAGCTGGTCTTGACTGCAACTATTCCTTTTCCTTCAAGTTGAATCTGCTTATCATCTCCAAGTCTGACCTGCATCTTATGTGACTTATCAAGCTCTCCGAACATTGATCTCTTGCATGACATATGGTTAGAGCAACCACTATCTACAAATTAAATATTACTTGCAATTTCATGCCAACATAAATAGGTCATGAATAACTTACTTTCCTCTTGATCTTCTTATGCATAACTTACTAATTTTCTTACTCCAGTAATTTGCCTCCATGCGTCCAAACTTCTTGCAATGATTATATTATTTTTCCTTGCTCCAACAATTCACCTCTATGTGTCCAAACTTCTTGCAGTGATTATATTGAACAACATTTCTTTTATCGAATGACTTCTTTCATATAAACTACACATTTGATTGACCTCTGCCCATGCCTCTGCCATGGCCTCTTCCACGAAAACCACCTCTTCCTCATCCTCAACCTGCTACTTTGTTATTTTGAGTAGCTACCTCCCAATTAACCTAAAAAGCTTTTTCTTTACTCTTTTAAGTGTTATGTTTTGCCTTACTTTATGAGCTTGCAAAGAACCCATTAGTTCATCAAATGAAATAGTAGCTAAGTCCTTGGACTTCTCAATTGCAGCAACAATATGATCAAATTTAGATGTTAGACTTCCTAAAACTTTTGCAATAACATTTCATCACTAATCTCCTCACCATATGATCTCATTTAACTAACAATTTCAGTAACTCTAGAGAGAAAATCTTGCACTAATTCATTATTTTTCATGTACAATGTTTCAAAATCACAATGAAGAGATTAAAGTTTCACAGTAATAACCTTAAAAGAACTATAAAACTCCTACAATATTGTCCAAGCTTCTTTTGAAGTAGATGTTGCAGTAATTCTAGAAGAAATAGTCTCATGGACTGCTTGTTGGATGAAGAAAAATGCTTTGGAGTCATTCTTGACGAGATCCCAGAGATCTTGAGACTTGAACAACATCTTTATTGAAAATAGAAATTAGGGGTTGCAAGAAACTCATAATGTTTTTATTGACTATCATTTTCTTACTCACTAAGCCTAGTTTTGAAAGAACCATGTTCTAATACCACAAAATTGTTGCAATCAAGAAGACTAAGAAGTAATCACAAGAGAGACCTAAAAAAAAGAAACTAACTGATACATAGCTGAATAAGAAAATAGAGAAAACAAATAGAGATATTTTGTGTCTGAAAAGAGGATCATTAAAAATTACTATACACATAATCACTAAAAATGTTGCCTATATATAGGCTTAAATGGAAACTGATTTGCTAAAAATACTCAACTACTCTAACCACTCTTGCATTATCTCAACAACTTCACAGCTGCTTTTTGAATTGCAAACACTTGTTCAAGGACATCCACTCCTACATAATCTCAACAACTAAATAATTGCTTTTGAATTGCAAACACTTATTATGAGACACAAGTATATTTTTTAATCATACATTAATAATGCATTGGCACTCTGATTACTATTGAACTCATAATTTTGTTCTGGCCCTATCATAAGATATAAGCATGGTTATAGTTAAAAGTTGTTGAGTTATATATGATTTACTTCATATCAGATTTATGATTACATCTGTATATGATTATTTGAAAGTATTTAATTTATATAAATTAGCATGAAATATATTCTAATATTTACTCATGATATTTATTTTTAAATATCATATCTTATAATAATATCTAAAATATCTATTTAGATATTTATTATTTATCAGGCTATCGAGCTCATTATCTCTGTTAGATGTATACTTTAGAAGTCAATATGGCAGACATATTGTAATAATTCTAGAATATATTTATACTTAAATAATTAATTTATCAATAAAATAGATAATTTTTATCCATTCTTGGGTTATGTATCTGAGAATCATCTAAGGAATTAATAACATATAGATATATATTCTAAAGAGTTTAGATTTGAGATATATATAATTAATTTCTAAATTACTCCTGATTAATGAATAATCATGAAACAGTGATGGATCTGGTTAGATCGACATACAGATCTCTTTTTCAGGATAGATGAGTCTCGAATCTACAGTATAGAGACACTGAGTGAGAGTGCAGATGGTCGTTAGAGAATATCGATACTGAGCGTGACCATATGAAAAATCACATGGATGTCTACTCACTCATCAGTGATCATCTCGATGCTATAGTGGTGTGAGTGATTTCTTGACTTACGGTGCCTCGATTGATTACAATGGGACTGCTGTAGTTTGACTACATATAAATATAATCTTCTAGTCATTTGAATTCTTATAATGTATGTTAGCTACAGTAGATTCATTATAGAAGTAGGATGCACACTTATAAGAGATCTATCAATCTTAGTAGATAAAAGTAATCTATGGATTTGAAAAGTCAAGTCCATAGGTCTTAGGCCATAGCAATGTGATTGATGAAAAAAAAAATTATGAGTATCACTTTAGACTTGAGCTAATCTAATCTTTCATATGACGGATGTTAAGTTTGACAAGTTTTCATGACCTCTTTTTATCTGGACTCACGGTAGAGGAACTGGATTATACGGTAACTACATCTAGAGATTCTATTTTATATTCTACTGGATTATCACCACATGTTGCTAGGTGTCATTAGTGAATTGTGAGAACTCACTAGAATAATTTTTGACTGATAATCCTTATTGGGTGTGAGTTAAAATTATTCTAATCCATCAAAAAATATTTCGATAATACTATGATGGAGATCATATTATGTCTCACTATCAGATAAAACGAACCTATGGGATCATGCATAAAAGAGATTCTTGACTAATCAGATGGTTGAATTATGATTATGAATAATAATAGAATTTAATTATCAATATGATTGATGATGTAAAAATTGTAATTAACTAATTCACTAAGTGTTGGTGAATTGTAGGAGGTTCAATTAGCAATTAGATTGCTGTGATTGAGCTATGGAGTTCAAATCAAATCTAATTGAATTAATTTAATTTATTTTATTTGAATTTAAATAGATTAAGCTTAATTGGATTATAAGATAATCTAATTATATAAGGAGATCAATTTCTAGTTTGATTAGAACTTAATTCAACCAATTTTCTAATTAGATTAGTATTTAATTCAGATTTAATTGAGTTCCTAATTAGACTAAAAGTAACTTAATTTAGGTACAACCTAATCCTAATTTAGTTATAATTAAATCAAATTTAAATCAGTCCTTAAAGGAATCTCAGTTGGATTGGGATTCTATCTCCTTACGCCATCCCATGTTTACACCTAGAAAGGGATCACCCCCTTGGTTTTTGCAACACAAAAGGACCACGCCAAAGCCTTACCCACCCTCTCTTATCCCTTTATGGATTAGGATCAGATCTGATTTGATTTGAATTTAAATTAGTTTAAATTTGAATTGAAACTGGAGTCCTAGTTTGATAAGGTGTTTGACCTTGTTAAAACCTAAACCGTATACAACTCATGGACTCCACTTATAAAAGGAGGGGCTTTAGGAAGTGGAAAAAAATCTGAAAGCACTCTTGGGGCATGGGATATTGGGCATGGGTCTCCTCTTGGGTGTTGGGTTTTAGAGAGAAGAGAGAAGAAAAAAAAGAAAGGATTCTTATAGTTTCTTCTTCCTCGTCTTCTTCCTCCTAGTCTTCTTCTTCTTTGAGAGAGTCTTTGAGATTGAAGAAGATCCTAATCAACCATCAAAGAAGTGATCTCTGTAAAGGAGTTAGCATCTCGAAGAGATCAAAAGAGCTTCATTAGATTAGGCCTTATGTAGAGATCCGTAGAAGCCTGACACATGCGTGGCTATACCAGAACTTGAGACATCCTCAAATCTGGATCTGAAAAAAAATTCAGCGATTCAGATATATGATTCGATCATAAAATTATTTTATTCTCTAAAATTATATGCTATTAATTTGATTTATCATCATATGAACTAGATACTTAGGTATTTGATTTAGATCTATGCATGTGTAGAATTAAATCTGATTTAATCTAATCTTTCGTTGCTTGTTTTTTAAAATTATTTTAAAATCTGCATGTAAAATATCTAAAATTCAATAGCTATTTTTATTTACTTAGTTGATATCATATCTATTATTTGAAAGTATTTAATTTATATAAATTAGCATAAAATATATTTTCATGGTTACTCATGGTATTTATTTTTAAATATTATATCTTATGATAATATCTAAAAAATCTATTTAAGATATTTATTACTTATTGGATTATCAAGCTCATTATCTCTATTTTCTTTAAGATTCAGATACTTAATTATGGATATGGGTTTTGCTTGGAAGTGAGTTTAAAGTGAGAATTGGCAACATCTATATAGTTGGATTAGATCTATTATTATTATTTTGAATTTTTAGTTAAGATTGATTTGATGTAAAATTTTGAATTTGGTTATCAACTAGATTGGTTAATTAATTAAATTTTGATATTGAGTTATTTAAATTAATTTCACTATGATGCATTGATATCATGTTTGAAATGTCTTATATGCTTGTAGTGAGAATTCTTCGTGACAATGTAGCAGTTATTGCAACCCCTAATTCACAATCTTGAGTTAGCGATATGACAATTTAAATGGTATCAAAGCATAAGTGATAAATTATGACATATAGATTGAAACATAGATAAATATAAGTGGGTAGACACTAGGGGCATTAGGATAATAATTTTTTATTCTCATAATATAATTTAGAAACCTAGATTTGGTACAAGTATGTTGGTAGATTTGAATCAAAGTGCGCAGCAGAAGTATAGGAATCTAAATTATTTTTAAGTCTAATGATTAATTAATTTGAAAGATGTTATGATAAAAGACTCGATCATGAATTTAGAGGATGACTAAAGCTTGAGGAAATAGCCTTAAATTTTTGAAAACTTGAGAGAAAAAAAATTTGAGGATAAAATTTCTTTTTAGGGGTGAGAATGTGATAACTTGGCCCATCCAAGCTTTATAATAAACTGAGTCTGATCCACTTGACCGACCTAGTGAAGTGACCCATAACAGAAATAAATGGAGAAGAAAAGACATAGAATGGGAGTCTTCTTCCTTAACAACTCTCGATGGGAGTCGGACTCAATCGAGTTTGCCAATTCTCTGCTCTTATTTAAAGACCTCCCTCATCCCTAAATCATCCACTCCTTGAAACACTGTGGATCCCCAATTGCTGCCACCACTTTCCTCCCTTCTTCTTTGAAGATACCATCTGGTTCACCTTGTTGGCCATGAAAACTCATAGGAGATAAGATGAGAGGCCCCAATTCCTCTCTATTCTTCTTCTCTGACCTATCTCCTTTTTCAACCCATCATTGGCCAAATCCTGGTGTGATGTCATTAGATTTTTTTGGAAGAAACCGAACCATGTTTTTCTTTTATTTTTTCATTGCTTTTCTTGACTGTTTCGATCATCTTTGCCATCAACCACCAGTGGCAGACATCTCAATAGCACCACATTACCCCAGCCACTACCAGCTGTAGCTACAACTAGCAAAGGTCCTTTATTTCAAGGAAAGAATAGGGGAAATATGAGTCCCCTATTTAGCCAAGAAGAAAAGAGGAAGAAGAAAGAGAAGAAAAAATAAAAAAAGAAAAGAAAAAAAAGAGAAAGGGAGAGAGAGTTCTCTCTCCCTTCCCTTCTTCACTTGCTTTCTTAGTTTCTCTCTCCACTAGTTTCTCTCTCTAGTTTTTCTCTCCATAACTTTCTCTCTCTAGATTATTTCTCTCTCTACTATTTGTCTAGAACTATTTGATCCAATAAAGATCTTCCTTCAATAATTTTGATCTGACCCTAGTAAAGGGATCCTGACTCTTGGTAGCTGGCAACATGTCAATATTGATCTTAGTTGCTGGATGTGATCTCCTATATTTAAAAGTCATATGATTTGGGGTCTTTAGCCTATACATCAAGTGATCAATTTTTTGTAGGGGTGAAAGTGATATGGATAATATTCAGTCGGATCTGTTTTCATATCTGAATCAATCCAAAAGTTACATGAGATGCATGCTAAGCTAAATGGGTTGAGACAAGATTATCAATGAATATGGTAAGCCCTTCATCAATTTTTGATTCCTTCATTTTCTTATATTTGTGATGATCGCACTAATTTTCACTTCATTGTTCACAAAAAATGCTGCTTTTGAGTCTATAAAGAGCTTCAATGCTGAATTAAGTCAAGCAAATGAATGCAATGGAGGGGTACCTGATATCCATGGCTAGTGAAATTGTGAAGCTATGAACCAAGTTGGTGAATAGTAAGCAGAGAATTTTTTTGCACTCTTGATAGCTTCATCTTATGGCATTTGTACTTTCATTGTCTCCTTGTTCTAAAACTATTCTCATTTTACTACCTACAATTTTTGTAGGAGATGAGACAGCAGGAGCCCTATTGTCTTCAAGGTGAAGTTTGAGGATGTGTTCCATAAGGATATCCACCATGTTTATCCTAGTTAGTAATAGCTACTCTTTTAAGTAGTTTGCTTACTGGGTTTGTCAATGGATAGATTTTATGCTGTAATTTAGTGTTATTATAAATATTGAAAGCAATTTTATGATTTAGGGGATATATTTTTTGCTGGGTGGCAATAGTAAGGAATAATATGTAGTTCTTTGAGACTTCATTTTTTAGTGAGGTCATGTTACTGAAACTACCAGAATGATTTGGTTCATCCCTGACTAGCTGAGTTGAAAATTTTACCAGCTTGAGCTGTTGGGTTCAGGTAGCGCAATAAAATAGTGGATTCTAAAAATTTATTATCATGAAACCCATGACACCCAAAACCCTAGACCCAAGATCCCTTGACTAATTGCAATTAATGAACAATTAATAAAGTAATTAAGATATGGTTTAGATAAATACCTCTTATGCTAAATTTCTAATTTTCACAGACACATAAGCGTATGCCCTCCACAGGTGATCCATACAAAAATCGCTCCAAGAACAGGACTCCTTGCTTCAAAACCTTGCTAATGAGTTCTAACCTATAGAACTCGGTTTGATCCAATCTGATCAAATCGGCTCCTTGACTTGGACTTGGACTTTTCTTGACTCAAACTTGGACTCTTAAACCTTCTCTTCCTTCCTCTAATTTTTCATGATTCTCTTCCTAGGCTCTTGTCCTAAAGGAGGTAGACTTGTCTTAATTTTAAGACAATATCTTAACAAGAGAAGGAAGGAAATCACTCGAATAGAGTTGGAATGCCCTGAACTAATCTATCACCTCCAATTTATAATAGCAAAATGGGCACAAGAAGGGTCTAGATAAGCCTCTTCATGAGTCCCTTAAAATAGTATATCAAAATTAAGAGTCTTATAAGAGAAAGACTTTTAATTATAAGATACATTGCTTCAGCCTTTTTGTGCATCCACCAGCAAAGGAAGATGCATTCAACACCCTTCCACAAATTAAAAAAATTCTGATTTTACCATGTGGATAGCAACTAAATGAGGCTTCTGATGGCACAAAAATTAAGGCATGAGTATATCCCAAGCAGAAGAAACAATAGTGTGAAGTCGTGACTCCTCGTGCTTCTTCCTTTCACGCACGTAAAGAAATTAAGGGCATCTCACACCCATCTGGCCATGGCATACTTTAAAATTTGTGCCATCTAGATAGAGCACTGAGAGGACTCCACATGGGTCTTAATCTCAGATTAAAAGGATTTCTCAAGTCCCCTTAACTAAACCAAATAATTCAGTGTTATCCTTTTGTGGTGCATGACATGACAGAGTCCTAACCAATTTGGACTCTATATATGGCACACTAATAGCTGAAAAAAGTCCAATAAAAATTCAAATAAATTTGATCCAAGTCAGATCCTAATCCAGTTAAATTAATGGCTCAATTGAGTTAGCCAACTCAACAAGATTTTGACCAAATCAGCTTAATTAAGGAGCTAGAGTTTATGCCATATGTGCTAGCATGTTTCCTGACTACCCTAGCTGGTTCCTTTGGTGCAATCAACTAACCAAAACTTATTTTTGATTAATTTTTTAATGTGTGTGATCCTATGAACTTCACATCTAGCCAATAGTAGGTCTGAATGCATAATGACCTCATTAGATTAGACTCTATCTAATTGATTTAGGTCAAACCCAAGCTAGTCCAAGTTGTCAAATTAGAACTCCTTCTAATTGACTCATAAATTGATCACTTTAATTTATAAAAATTCATAAGATACGATTGACATCTAGCAACATGCCATGCATATCTGAAAGATATAAAATTTGATAAAAATTATCAAAATATCCTTTAGTGGTAAGTTATCATATAATTCAATCCTTCGATCATCCTGTATATCGAATATATTCATGAGTATGAAATTATGTCAAACTCAAACATATATTCCTGTTGACTCATCATCAATCAATAATAACTTTAATAAAAAATTAGAAATCTCATTTCATCTTCACACTGCTTTGGCCAAAGACTTCTTGAGTTATCTAGAGATGAGAATACATGGGATATCATTTCCTCTTACTCAGAATGATTGATTCCTTATTGATCTACTCACAACATTCGTATACAATCCACCATATCCAGAATACCCCATTCATAATTTAGTCATGATTGAGTATGAACTAAAATATGAATTCATATGTATAAAATTCCATGATGATCTTAAGTCAAAAGATCACTTGCATAACTTTCACTTAGAGAACTATCTTTTGACATGCGAGTAAGACTTCTATAAGATGTTCTCTTGATGGATCAAATCAGTATACTCATACTCTAATGAACATCCATATCTTTGTATTAGTATCCCTACACAAGTGGTTGTGAGATCAACCACCCTCTCCTTCAATCATACATAGGATGTGCTAGTCTTTTAAGAATCATTGATCTCCGACTCAATGATCCAATGACTAGGATTATTTTATATTAAGATTTTAAGTCTCACTGGTATGAACCTTCATGCCCATAAAATTATTATCTTAATATATGGGGTTCATCATAATCTTAAAAATTATTAAGACACAGTAAATGATAAATCATAAAATTACCTCTTTATTACTTGAATAATAATTGTCATACATGAGTTGGAAGATATAACAGAAAAGTTTCTATCATATATCAAATGTGAATGATTTACAGGGCACAATTCTTTTATGAGCTAGTAAATTAAGTATAAATTTGGTCATAGTATATGTTGTAGTATAGGTGGGAAGGGCATTATTGGTCCCACATCGATTGTGAGTCAATAGGGAGTATGGCTTATATAGATTGAAATATTTTTTTTCCACATGAGGCATCTTTTAAAGGATAAAATCGTAAGACCTCGTGCAATAGTGCCAGAAGCCAAAGCAAATAACACTTCACATATGCGGATGCGGAGGCATAAGCCAACCATCCGAGCCATCCGACCCTTGATCCATAACTACAACATTGACACCGTCTATGGGATATGCACATACTCCCTCTTGCCTGAGGGGGCTATATTGTGGTATAGGTGGGAAGGGCATCATTAATCCCACATCAATTGTGAGTCAAGAAGGAGTATGACTTATATGGACTCAAATATTTTCTCCCACATGAGGTGCCTTTTAAAGGATAAAATAGTGAGGCTCTGCATGACAACACCAGAGGTCAAAGCGGATAATATCTCATATATGTGGATGTAGAGGCATAAGCCAACCATCCGAGCTATCCGACCCTTTGACCTATGACCACAACAATATATAGTCCATGAGGGTCATAAGATAGCTCAAGTCATGAGATTTAAATCTCCAATTTCTACATTGATCTTGCTCATGCCCAATCCAAAATTGAAGATACTAAGACTAAGGTATAGGACCCTTTAGTGGAGGTCAACCTGGGCATGGATACTTGGTGATGACATACATCCGCTAGTAGGTTATTGAACCTAAAAGATTAGATGGTAGACTTAATCAAAAAGTACCAAAGTTGCTTTGTATAGGATTACATGGAGATGCCTAGTTTGGATAGAAAATTGGTGAAGTATATACCATCTATTCAAGAGGGGTTCCAACCTTACAAACAGCCTAAAAAGAGAATGCCCATTGAAGAAACTTTGAAAGATGAGGTAGAAATTGAGAGATTATTCAAGATTGGATTCATAAGAATAACTAGATACATTGAGTGGCTGGCAAACATTATATGAGTCATCAAGAAGAATGAGAAGCTTAGAGTATGTATCTTCTACAATTTGAACAAGGCCACCCAAAAGGATGAGTATGCTGTGCCAATCGTAGATATGTTTGCAATGCAACAAAACAATACAAATTGCTATCAATTATCGACAGCCATTTAGGATTTAATCAAATTTTTATAAGAAAAAATATATATATATATATAATTGCTTTCCAATGGCCAAGTATCATGAGTTTCGAATGGATAGTAATATCTTTCATTTTGAAGAATAGAAGAACAACTTATCAAAGGTTAATGAATGCAATTTTTCTTGATGTATGAGGTTGATTCATGGAAATCTATATAGGTGACATGGTGATAAAGTCAAAGAGCATGGCTGAGCATTAGTTTCTTCATAGAATACCTTTCAAAGGATGAGATTCCATCAACTAAAGATAAATCCATCAAAGTATGCCTTCAAGGTTACTGTTGGTAATTTCCAAGGATTTTTGGTGCACCAATGGGGGATTGAAATAGACAAAAACAAGGAAAGGGTGATTATACTAGTTCAGCCATGATGTAATAAGAAATAGTTCCAAAGGCTACTCGGCATATAAATTTTCTGCAAAGATTCATATAACTTCACTAGAAAGATTCAGTATTTTATCAACATGAAGCTGCAAGCTAAGGAAGAATTCATGTAGACTGATGAACAGTATTGTGCATTTGAGGAAATCACAATTTATCTTACTAATCCTCCTATCTTGGTCCCATTAAAGGTAGGAATGCTATTGAAATTATACATCTCTATAGCCAAAGATTCTATCAATAGTCTTTTAGCTCAAGATAATGAAGCCAGATATGAGCAAGCCATATATTTCTTAAGCAGGACCTTGATAGAAACCAAACAATGATATATGTGAAGCGAAAATTCAGTGCAGAGGCAAAATGGTAATTTTAAATTTTTTTTAAAATTACTATTTTACAGTGGAATTATTAATTAATCTCATTAATTAAAACTAATTAACCCTACACTAGGATCTAAATATGATACAACAGCATGCATTTAAATTTGAAATTCAAATTTGAAACAGTAAACTTTTTACTGTATTGTGTTCAGAACACATCACCTTTTGCAGGTAGTCGATCACCGTAATCTGATTACCATCGGGGGCCTCTGATCGTCACGTCACAGCCACACTATTGTCTGGCTTCTGCGGATCGTCCACACGAAGCTCCCATCTGATCGGCTCCTCACGAATGCTAGATCATGATTTCACCCTTTTGATGGCTGATGTTGATCGAACTCCTTCGATCGATGTGTGCCGACTCCTCGGATGCTCCGGATCATCTGCACGATTGGTTGAGAGGCTGATAGATTTCTTTCTGAAATTTGGTGGACTCACGACACTCGTGGCACACCAATCTCACTTCTCGAACCCTAGGTAGAAACCCTAGGGTACACACCAAAAACCCTGCGCCCAATTTTTTTTCTTTTCTTTCTTTTTTTCTCGGAAGGTTTTGGACCTTCACCTCATGCACAAGGCTTCCTCACGCCCCACTTTCTTTCTCAAAATTTTTCTACGGACACCCCAGCTCCCTATCTCTTTTAAAACAGTTCAAAACATGTCTTATCCGCGCGAGAGGATAAAGACAAGTGGTTACACATTTGAATTCAAATCAAATTTGAATTCAAACGAAAACCAACTCATCCCTATCCACTTGTGGTGTGAGAAGAGAAGGGCGTGGACTCTTTGTACGTAGAAAAATTTCACGAGAAACTCTTTCTCGTGTGAATTATGTGGCGCACAAGATGGATAAGCTTGAAGGCAAAAGAGATAAGTTATCCATTCAAATTCAAACACGCTTTGAATTTGAATGGCTAACTAATCAGCTTTATCCATCCATATGATGCACAAGAGTGGGTGTGAGAAGGGCTTTATGTGAGAAAAAATTCATGAGAAGTTTCTTCTCATGAATTCAAATGGGCGCAGAGATTTAAGGTGGTGCAGGGATTCAAATTCGAATAATGGTTTGATCTTAATTGAACCAACCTAATCAAAATAGGTTAAGCACAATTAGACTAAATTAAACCTAACTTAATTAGGATTAATTAGGCTCAATAAAATCCTAATCAAATCAGAAATTGACTAAGCCCAACCTCTGATCAAATCAGGGACCAAACCATCTCGACGATTAGGTCAACTCTTAACCTAATCGGGTCAAACCCAACTGAATCCAATTCAATTGGACTTGATCCAAAAATAATTATTCAATCAAATTGAGTTAATTAGTGATCAAATCACTAATAAAACCTCTCATAATTATTGAGTCCAAATCCGATGGACAATTAGGTATCAAAATCCATCAATATGAAATCTTGATCGAAGAGTTCAAATTTCAAATTCAAAATTTGAAATTCAAAATTTTAACCCCGGTACCCAAAATATGTGGAACTCCTGATCAGAGAATCCTAATTCTCAATCATAGAGTTTCAGACACATAAGACTCATAATCAGCCATCAGATCAGAAAGAAACCTCTAATGTGTGTGACCCCACAGGTTCGAACCTAAGCCGGTAGCACAGGAACCATTCCTGTACTAATCGAAGTGACCATCTAGCAATGGTACCCGACGATCGGATAGGTCGAATAGTCACAATCGCAACATTCAGAACCTATGTGAATATGGTTACCGTATAATTCATCCCTTTTGACCCCTGTGTTTAGGATGACTCAGGGTTAAACTGTCAACCCTGATGAGATCATCCGAATCGTGCTCAACTCAATTAGTCCTATGACTCCTCACTAGGACTACCCTGGTCAAGGTTTTGTTAAATTGAAACACGACTGTACACAGCTCCTAAACTGGAGTGGTCAATCCTATCTTGACACACGCACCGACAAGTCAAGTACTTGACTACACCCAGCAGCCTTCCGTCACTGAATTAGAAATTCAGGTAGTCCAGTGCCTAAGTGCAGTGAGTTGCTTGCAAGTCACCATAGCGGTCTCAGGTCGGAGGGATATTTATACCCATATCCCATCGGAGCAAATCTTGACAGCAGAAATAGCTCTGGAGTCAGTTACGTTCAGTGCAGATGTACCATTACATCTCACCTGTATGCCATACCAGTGTCTCCACACTCCTTGGTTATGAAGACAACCAATCCATATGGCACACAACGACCTATGCTCGATAAACGTTGTCATCCTTGGTAACAACGTATCATTTGGTCGCGAACAGGTTTAAGGACTAAGCGACAAATCCTCCTTTGTCGAGTCTAAATAATCCTAAGGACTTCACCACAACACAGGAGTTCATTAGAAGATGAAATATTTATGATAAAAAAATACCAAAATAACTTTTATTTATTTATAATTCATGTACTAATACAAAAGGAGCACAACCGTCAACAGGCTGACGATTGGCTTTGGGACACTATTCCCAACAATCTCTCACTTGGCCTAAAGCCAATCGGTGCAGTATCTAATACCCATCTTCGACTTGTAGTCGTTGAACTCCTTCACCGCAATGGCTTTAGTGAATGGGTCAGCCAGGTTCTCCTTCTCGTCGATCTTCTGAAAGTCGACGTCATCTCGATCCACGATCTCCCGGATGAGATGGTAGTGGTGCAGAATATGCTTCTTCCGCTGGTGTGCCTTCAGTTCCTTCGCCTGAGCAATGGCTCCAAAGCTGTCACAGTAGAGCAAAACTGGACCAACAAGGGAGGGTGCTACTCCGAGCTTGGTGATGAATTTTTTCAGCCACACCGCTTCTTTGGTAGCATCTGATGCAGCAATATACTCTACCTCGCATACTGAATCAGCCACAGTGTGCTGCTTGAAACTCTTCCAGTAGACAGCCCCACTATTAAGGGTAAAAATAAATCCTGACACACTCTTGCTGTCATCGCGATCAGACTGAAAACTAGAGTCTGTAAACCCTATAAGTCTCAAGTCCGATTCACCATATACAAGCCACTGGTCTTTAATATTTCTTAAATACTTCAGGATGGTTTTAACAACCTTCCAGTGATTCTCCCCTGGATCAGATTGGTATCTACTCACTACCCCTAGTGAGTATGCCACATCTGGTCGTGTACATGTCATGGCATACATGATAGATCCCACTGTCGAAGCATATGGAATCTTACCCATACGCTCTCTCTCTTAAGGTATTGTCGGATAATCCCTTTTCGAGAGAGAAATTCCATGGCCTATCGGTAGATAGCCTTTCTTGAAACTCTCCATGCTGAACCTTTTCAACATAGTATCAATGTATGTGGACTGAGATAAGCCAAGCAACCTTTTGGATCTATCCTTATAGATCCTCATCCCTAGGATGTAGGAAGCTTCTCCCAGATCCTTCATAGAGAACTGTGACGATAGCCAAATCTTTATTTCCTGTAATGCAGGGACATCATTCTCGATTAAAAGAATGTCATTCACATACAATACAAGAAATACTACTACTAGACCATTAGCCCACTTATAAATGCAGGGCTCTTCTCCGTTCTTAACGAAGCCATGCGTTTTGATTGTCCTATCAAAATGTATGTTCCAACTCCGAGATGCCTGCTTAAGTCCATAAATGGACCTTTGTAGCTGGCATACCTTAGACTCATCTGTGGATGTGAACCCTTCAGGTTGTATCATATACACCTCTTCGTCTAGCTCTCCGTTTAGAAAAGCTGTCTTCACATCCATCTGCCAGATTTCATAGTCTAGATGGACAGCTATCGCAAGCATAATCCGAATGGATTTGAGCATTGCCACAGGAGAAAATATCTCGTCATAGTCTATACCATAACGTTGACGATATTCCTTAGCAACCAGACGGGCTTTATAGGTCTCTACCTTTCCGTCTGCGCCCCTCTTCCTCTTGAAGACCCACTTACATCCTATGGGTTTTACTCCTTCGGGTGAGTCAACCAATGTCCACACATCGTTGACCTTCATGGACTCCATTTCGGATTTCATGGCCTCTAGCCATTTCTCAGAGTCAGGTCTCTGCATTGCATCCATGTAGGTGATCGGATCCTCATCATTTTCATCAAGTTCGACAGGATCACCATCCCGGACCAAGAAACCATAGTATCTGTCCGGTTGATGTGGTACTCTACCAGACCGCCTTAAGGGTGCATAATCAATGGGCTCCAGATCTGATCTAATCAAATCCGGTTCAAGTTCAGTAACATGTGTCGGATTTTCTACCTATCGAACTTCGTCAAGTTCAACCTTAGAGGCAACAGTTCCTTCACTAAGGAACTTCTTTTCTAAAAAGATTGCTTTAAGGCTGACAAACACCTTTTGCTCATCAGCAAGATAGAAATAATACCCTTTGGTCTCTTTTGGGTACCCTATAAAATTACACTTGTCAGACCTAGGTTCAAGCTTGTCTGTAATTAAACGTTTAACATAAGCCGGACACCCCCAAACCCTAAGGTGCGAGAGTACTGGCTTACGTCCTATCCATATCTCATATGGCGTTTTGGCTACAGACTTACTCGAAATTCTATTTAGAAGGTAACAAGCCGATTCGAGCGCATATCCCCAGAGGAAGATCGACAGACCAGCAAACCCCATCATGGATCGAACCATGTCCAATAAGGTCTGATTCCTCCTTTCAGACACACCATTATGCTGTGGTGTTCCAGGAGGAGTCCACTGAGAGAGAATCTCATTCTCCCCTAGATATGTCAGAAACTCATTAGAAAGGTATTCACCTTCTCGATCAGATCGAAAAATTTTAATACACTTTTCAGTTTATTTTTCTACCTCATTTCGGAATAGTTTGAACATTTCAAACGACTCCGACTTATGCTTCATTAAGTAGACATATCCATACCTCGATAGGTCATCTGTGAAGGTTATGAAGTAGAAATATCCACCTCTTGCACTTGAGCTCATAGGTCCACATGCATCAGAATGTCCCAGACCCAAGAGTTCACTGGCTCGCTCACCTTTTCCAAGAAAAGGTGACTTGGTCATCTTTCCAAGAAGACAAGACTCACAGGTTGGAAGTGATTCACAATCATCAAGTTCAAGAATTTCTTCTTGAGCCAACCTGTTTATCCTGTTCTTATTGATATGACCTAGCCTACAGTGCCAAAGGTAGACTTCTGACACATTATCTATTCTAGGATGTTTACTGAAGTTTTGAACCACATTAACAGACTGTGATAGTAAGTAAATTCTATTATTTAATTGTCCAACAAACATTGTAACACCATTCAAAATGATATTGTAAATATTTTTTTTTATTAAAAAATTAAAACCGTACATGGCCAAAAGGCCTACAGAAATAATATTTAATAAAAAGCTTGGACAATAGTGACATTCACTCAGAATTACATTACGAGAATTGATTACAAGACTCATGATTCTTAAAGCTAGAACTGGAACTTTGCTTCCATCTCCAACGTTCAGGAACCTCTCGCCTTCATCAAATCTCCTACTGACCTGCAGACCCTGCATCGAATTACAAATATGATAAGGGCTTCCGGTATCCAATACCCAGATAGTAGTATCACAAATGAAAAAGTTGCAAGGAGTTATCATATAATTACCTTGCTTCTTCTTCGGCTTGTTCGGGTCCAGGGAGGCAATGTATTGAGGACAGATCCTCTTCCAATGCCCCTGCTTCTTGCAAAAGAAGCACTCCGCCTGGCTCTGGTCGGGCTTGCGCTTCTTGGTCTTACCCTGTGCAACCGTCCCAGCATGAGGCTGCACCTTCTTGTTCTTCTTCTTCTTGTTCTTCTTCCCCTTCCCAAAGGGTCAACGACTAGAAGAAGACCCTCCCACTACATTCACCGACTCCTTATGGAGCTGGTGATCCTTCTCAAAGTTCTGCAGCAACCCCAACAACCCGTGGTAGTTTACTGCAGGCTTTGTCATTCGAAAATGAGTAAGGAATGGGAGGAAGGACTTGGGCAAGGAATTAATGATCGCATCCTTACAGAGCTGCTCGTGCAGAGGAAAATTCAATTTGCTTAGACGCTCAATCATCTCGATCATGTACAGTACATGATCAATGACTGAGGCCCCATCCCTCATCCGAGCATTGAAAATGGCACAACTAGTTTTGTGCCTTTCAACATCGTCAGGCGTGCCAAAGGAGTCGTTCAACATTTGAAGCATCTCCTGTGGCTGGGCGTTCTCAAACCTGCAGCTGAACTCGTCATTCATTGCTGCCAGCATAATACATCGGACGGTGGTGCGGTCATTGAGCCACTTCTGGTAAGTATCTCGGATCGCCTTACTAGCGTTCGAAGCTGGCTCCTCAGGTGCTGGATCCGTTACTACATAAAGGATCCACTCATGCTCAAAGATGATTTTTAATTTTCGATACCAGCTATCAAAATTAGGTCGCATGAGCTTGTCATTATCTAATAATGATCGGAGCGACAGGGTAGTGGCCATAGCTGTATAAAGGAAAATCAGACCTCTATTAGTACATAAATTAATACTAAAGACTTGGACTTTAGTCTAAATTTTTTTTCAATATTTTTACGAACTGGTAGCCTCAACCTCCAATTCGAAGAATTACTTTAATTCCTTAATGGGTACTAGAATCCACACAGACTACACACGAGCCCAACTTTGGTTGGTCAACCCATGTGCATCTATGGGTAGATTCTTAACCAGTTGTTTCTCTAAACAACTTCTAGTAATTGATTTTGCCCCAGAACCTAATCAGTAGGCTTTGGCCTCCACTGAAAAGATCTGATTAGATCCAACCATTAACATGACTTAATTTGGTGAATCAGACCAATAAATGATCAGGCCCGACTTTGGCCGGCCCAATCTAACCACCATCAGAAAGACTCAACCAAATTATCATATTATGAATGATAATCTATTAGCCAATGAGCACCAGGCCTTTGGGCCTCCAATGATCATTGAACTAATGGACTCATATCACTCACTTAATGAGAGGCATTGACTTAGTTATCATTATAACTTAATCATTTTAGGGACCTAATAATTTTTGAGAATTTTATTAAAGGATAGTAGAGAAGAAATCATCCAGCCAATTTCAATCCTCCCACTGACTTCATCAAGTCAGATTAAAAAAGATTTAATTAAAGCTGACATTAGGAGCACCTAAATCAGTCACACTGATTTACCTAATGACATGGGTGAGCTCTAATCACCAAGTGATCTAATCAAAATCTAACTTACCAGATTGGCCAGGTAAGTGAGATCAGTGGTGGGGATTTGCCATTAACTCGTCAATGATCAAATCAATGCGAGTAGCTCCCGCTTAAGAACCACTGGTCAAAACTGCCGAACTTACCTTAGACACCAACCGGTTCATTAGTTTTAATTTTGATCAGCTTAGTAAATAGGGCTCCACCGCGTAGCCATGAATTAAGTCCATCTTGGTCTAGTTAAAGACATGGACCCATTCAACTACAACTATTGAAGTTGAGTCTAGAGTATCCTTGACCTAATCTAATTCAACTTTTGATTAGATTTGACCAATTACTCCATTTAGTCTATTTTTTTAAGCTAACCTTAGGTCTAACCCAATATGGATCTAATTCATCTAACCCATTGACCCACAAGTTTATGCAATTGTCTTAGGTCTTAATTCACAATTCTAGACCTACTAGACAACACTTAATTCTTTTAATTAAGTACTTGGGCTGATGGGTCAGGGTTTGGCATTTCGAAAATAATTTTTAAATTTTGAAAGATTTTATTTTCTGTTCACCAAATGTGTTGAGTCATTTCACAAACGGGTCAGCATAATTCATAAACAGCAATCCTATTTCTCATTTCATAACAGAAAATAACTCAAAATAAATCATGAATTTTTTTTTAGATCTAATCTAACACATTCATGATAAATTTTATAATTAAGTCCTTTCGCTGCTTCATCGGCATGGGATATAATTACATCGGCACCCCTACCGCCATAGGAGACCCCATCGAATGGGAAGAGAGGGCCTTTAAACCCTACTTTTCTTCTATGACCAGACGGCCATGGCAACCAACCCAATTAGATTACTTGCTACTTGGATCAAGTATATCTAAATATACCAAATTTCACAAATTTTTAAATTTTAAATTTGAAATTTCAATCAAATTTCAAATTTTCAAATTTCCAATCTTTGAATTTTAAATTTTGAATTTTGAATTTCAAATTTTAAATTTTGAATTTCAAATTTCAAATTTCAAATTTGAGATTTCAACCAAATTTCAAATTTCAAATTTGAATTTTAAATTTTGAATTTTGAATTTCAAATTTCAAATTTTAAATTTCAAATTTCAAATTTGAAATTTCAAACAAATTTCAAATTTCAAATTTAAATTTAAAATTTAAATTTAAATTTAAATTTTGAATTTTGAATTTCAAATTTAAACTTATAGATTACACCTTAATCTACGCATGCATATGTATATCATATTCTAGAACCATGCTCTGATACCATTTGAAGCGAAAATTTAGTGCAGGGGCAAAATGGTAATTTTAAAACTTTTTCAAAATTACTATTTTACAGTAAATTATTAATTAATCTCATTAATTAATACTAATTAACCCTACACTAGGATCTAAATATGATACAACAGCATGCATTTAAATTTGAAATTCAAATTTGAATCAGTAAACTTTTACAGTACTGTGTTCAGAACACATCACCTTTTGCGGGTAGTCGATCACAATCTGATCACCGTCGGAGGGCTCTGATCATCACGTCACAGCCACACTAGTGTCTGGCCTCTGCGGATCATCCACACGAAGCTCCCGTGATCAGCTCCTCACGAATGCTAGTTCGTGATTTCACCCTTTTGATGGCTGATGTTGATCGAACTCCTTCGATCGATGTGTGCCGACTCTCGGATGCTCTGGATCATCTGCACAGTTCTTGAGAGGCTGATGGATCTCTCCTAAAATTTGGTGGACTCACGACACTCGTGGCACACCAATCTCACTTCCCGAACCCTAGGTAGAAACCCTAGGGTACACACCAAAAACCCTGCGCCCAATTTTCTTCTTTTCTTTCTTTTTCTCTCGGAAGGTTTTGGACCTTCACCTCAGCACAAGCCTTCCTCACGCCCCAAAGTTTCTTCAAAATTTTTCTACGCACGCCCCACTCCTTCTCTTTTAAAACATCAACGTGTCTTATCCGCGTGAGAGGATAAAGACAAGTGGTTACACATTTGAATTCAAATCAAATTTGAATTCAAACGAAAACCAACTTATCCCTATCCTTTTGGGTGAGAAGAGAAGGGCGGCTCTTTGTGCGTGGAAAGTTTCACGAGAAACCTTTCTCGTGTAAGTATGTGGCGCACAAATGGATAAGATGGGCAAGTGATAAGTTATCCATTCAAATTCAAACAGCTTTGAATTTGAATGGCTAACTAATTATTTTATCCAATATGGTGCACAAAGTGGGTGTGGAAGGGTTTTGCGTGAGAAAAATTTCACGAGAAGTTTCTTCTCGTGAATTCAAATGGGCAAGGAAGTTGGTGTGCAGGGAATTTAAAACAAGGTGGTTTGATCAAATTGAGCCAACCTAATCAAAATAGGTTAAGCACAATTAGACCAAATTAAACCCAACTAATTAGGCTTAATTAGGCTCAATAAAATCTAATCAAATCAAATTAACTAAACCTAACCCCTGATCAAATCAGGGACTAAACCACCTTAGCGATTAGGTCAACATTTAACCTAATCGGGTCAATCCAAACTGAATCCAATTCAATTGGACTTGATCCAAAAATAATTACTCAATCAAATTGAGTTAATTAGTGATTAAATCACTAATTAAACCTCTCATAAATATTGAGTCCAAATCCGATGGGCAATCAGGCATCAGAGACCATCGATATGAAACCCTGATCAAAGAGTTCAAATTTCAAATTCAAAATTTGAAATTCAAAATTTTGACCCCGGTACCCAAAATGTGTGGAACTCATGATTAGAGAATCCTAATTCTCAATCATAGAGTCCCAGATAGATAAGACTCATAATCAGCCATCAGATCAGAAAGGAACCTCTAATGTGTGTGACCCCGCAGGTTCGAACCTAAGCCGGTAGCACAGGAACCAATTCCTGTACTAATCGAAGTGACCATCTAGCAATGGTACCGACGATCGGATAGGTCGAATAGTCAATCGCAACATTCAGAACCTACGTGAATATGGTTACCGTATAATTCATCCCTTTTGACCCCTGTGTTTAGGATGACTCAGGGTTAAACTGTCAACCCTGATGATCATCCGAATCGTGCTCAACTCAATTAGTCCTGTGACTCCTCACTAGGACTACCCTGGCCAAGGTTTTGCTAAATTGAAACACGACTGTACACAGCTCCTAAACTGGAGTGGTCAATCCCATCTTGACACACGCACCGACAAGTCAAGTACTTGACTACACCCAGCCTTCCGTCACTGAATTAGAAATTCAGGTAGTCCAGTGCCTAAGTGCAGTGAGTTGCTTGCAAGTCACCGTGGCGGTCTCAGGTCGGAGGGACATTTATACCCATATCCCATCGGAGCAAATCTTGACAGCAGAAATAGCTCCGGAGTTGGTCACGTTCAGTGCAGATGTACCATTACATCTCACCTGTATGCCATACCAGTGTCTCCACACTCTTTGGTTATGAGGACAACCAACCCATATGGCACACAACGACCTATGCTCGATAAACGTTGTCGTCCTTGGTAACAACGTATCATTTGGTCGCGAACAGTTTAAGGACTAAGCGACAAATCCTCCTTTGTCGAGTCTAAATAGTCCTAAGGACTTCACCACAACACAGGAGTTCATTAGAAGATGAAACATTTGTGATGAAAAAATACCAAAATAACTTTTATTTATTTATAATTCATGTACTAATACAAAAGGAGCACAACCGTCAACAGGCTGACGATTGGCTTTGGGATACATTCCCAACATGGACCTCCAGGGTCATCATGTTGAATCTATTCATAAAAGAACAGATTGACTCACCCTCTTTTTGCTTGATGGTATGGAGGTAGTCATGCCGCTTCTGCTGTCGCCGACTGTTGATGAAATGACCAATGAAAGACCAACACAAGTCCTCAAAAGAATGGATAGATGCCGGCCTCAAACTTGATTACCACTATCGAGCGGCCCCCTTAAGGGTTGGAGGGAACATTCGATAGAGGATTGTATCCGATACTTCTTGAAGGAGCATGGCCGTCTTGAAGGTCTCCACATGATCAACAGGGTTGGTGGTCCCATTGTAGACCTCCAGTTGAGGCAGTTTGAAGTACAGAGAGAGTGATTCCTACACAATCCTCGAGACGAAGGATGGCTGGCTGTTATATCCTTCGTAGGGCAGTGCTGAGGAGTCATTATTATTGAGGGCCTTTTCTATTTTCTGGCCCAACTACTGGCCAAAACTCTTGAAACCATCTTTCAAAATCGACTTCATGGACAGTACTAGCCGAAGCGCAGAGGAGATCAATGTCCAAGGGTTGAGTCATGGCCCGACTGTGGGCTTGGAGATCGTCGTCTGATCGGCTGTTGGGCCCTAAGGTGACTTTGATGAGTCAACCTCCTTTTCAGACTTCGAGGAGGTGCTTGCGGCTCTGGTTGAGATGGTGGTTGCAGAGCCACAGTCAAAATAGGATTCTATGGGGGCGCTACTGTGGAAGGCACAGGCGGCACCATTGAGGGAACTGTATGACGCACCGTCGTAGGGGTGCAGGGATAGCTTAGGGACACTGTGGTGCCACCTGAAAGGGTACTGAAAAGTTCTGGATCGCTTGGATTACGGTCGTCAAATATTGAACTTGCTGGAAGAGCTGACCGAATTGGTCGGCCATGACTGACGCCGGTTGGGCCGGTTGAACTGATGGAGGGACGACCGGTTGAACTGGTGGAGGGATTTCTGATGCCAGTAGTTGAACTTGATTGTCAGCTTAGCTGGCCGTCTATCGGGAAGCAGCGGCATTGAAAAGTCGGGAAGATGTCCATCTTGGAGCCATGAATGCGAATGTAGGCCCTTCCTCTATTTGTTACTGGTGAAATTGGTCGAGATCGGATGACAGACACTTGATCCTCGTGCAGGGATGCTAGTGCTGGAGTGATCTGTAAAATAAGTCTCAAACTGGAGGTTGTGGCTCTGGCCAAGACTCTCCGATGCTCAAGTCAAAAAAGTAGAGAACAAACGAGCAGCAATGGATTCTCTGAGAGGGATTTGATTGACTTACCTGGGTCCTTGGGGCTCTGGTTGTTTATATAGAAGGATGTCGGACAGCTGGGTTGTTAGCTATGAGATTGTATGATTTCGAGATTGTTGGACCGTTGGTCATGCCAAACTGGACGAGATAATTCAACCCTTAATCGCTCCCCCGAGATCAAGAGAGATGGTTACGCCAATCCTATCTATTTGAATAGACAGCTATTGCACACATTGAAGAGATAAGTCGGCTGAGCAGCTCATACACAGGTCAGACATTGGGGACGTCTCAGCTTAGTATGGAGATGGACTCCTCAGCTCATACGACAGTCAGCGATGTGTTGATGACCCAAGAACTTGAAATATCTTGTGATATAGTGCTGATCCGAGGCGCTTGCGGTAACCACCGTAACAAAGGCGTTTCGCACCGTCAAAAAGAAACTACTTTCCTAACACTGACGGGGGTGTTTGGTGATCCAACTTGGATCATCACTGTGATCTTAGATTTTTGGTGATCCAAATCCTGTGATGATTTAATCTATAGTGACCTAAGATCACTATGTTTGGTTTGTCATAGTATAGTTATTAAAGATCTTTGAAAATGTACCAGCTACTTGTTTGATATGCTACGAGAATTCAAGATCATGGATCGTATAATATCAAATAGAGGATTGAAGATTAGGAATAAAATCAAATAGATTTTTCCTCTTCTAATCAGCACGATGAGAAAAAGAAGAATTTTTTTTTCTCTTTTGTGGAGATGACGTCTCAAGTATTTGTATGCATTTTTCTCTTTCGTGGAGAAGATACTTCAACTACCCACACCACGTGCACGAAAAAAATAATGGTGACAAAATTTTTTTTTTCTCTTTCCAAAAGTTTCCCAATCGAAAGGATATTTTGGTTAACATATTTAAATATATAAGATCACCATAATCTATCCTCAAGAGTGGATTTCTATCACTGTTGTTAGATGGTGATTTGAGAAATGAAGAGATTTAAAATCACTGCCACATAAAATTATTATAATACAACCAAATATAGTGAGATTATTTTCATCTACATCATTCTTCACTCTTGATCGTTGATGGCCGCCTTCGGAACAGGACTTTCTTTTGTTTCTTCACACACCTCCCCCCCTTTCCTCCGGCCCGTACTTCCCGTTCTTGGATCTTGGCATCTAACAACCAGTCCACCCGTAGACCGTCCGTTCCGAGGTATCCGTAAGAAATGTAGCCTGACCGAATGCCGAGACCACCGTGTGACCGGTGCACTCTCGTAGAGCCATTTGTCCTATCCTCTAAGTGTGCAATTTCGTAGGATTCGGCATATCGGTTACAAAAAAACAAATTGGACATTTAGGCCAGAGTTGGGGCCGCTCCTTCACGTGTTCTCGCTCTCCCTCGCTCCATTTTTCGAAGAGGATCACCACTTCCAAACCTTCTCATCTAATTTTTCTAAGGTTTAAATTATACTAATTAGTATGTGGCATAAGCTAAATTTTGTAGCCATCTGATATCCTTCTCAAGCACACAAAATTAACTTTCCCTATAGGACTTCGGAACTCCAAATGGAAACCATACCGTACACGTGGCGACTATTTTGGCCTTAGTTTCATCCCTCAAATTCTAATCGAGCTCAGGAAGCTCGGGTTGAAATCGGCTTCCTGTCCTGGATAGACGCATTGCACTCTCATATGTAGAAGCAAATTGTCAACTACTTTCCATATAAATTATTTACGAAATCCAGTTCCTTCAGCCCCTCCATCGTTTGAGCATCCACTCAGTACTCTTGCTCTCCATTTTTCTTTCTTTTCTTTTTTCTTTTTCTTTTTTTACAGGATCCAACTAGTTGTGCAGGTAAGCGGGCTCGTATATTATTAATTTTCTTCTCCCTTTTTATTAGTCATCATCATTTTTCAAACCTAACGGTCGTCTTACTGTTGATGGCCGGTTTTCTCTTGCATTTTCTTCTGCTTGCTTGTCTCTTCATTCCAGCAAGAATACTCTCTCCGTTATCACCTCTTCGTCACCGTCCAAAAGCTCGGCTCTCACCACCAATCCGCTTTACCTTTTCTACCTGCTTATATCCCCGCTGCCGTCCGGATTATTAGAGGTTGAGCACGTGGACGTCACGTGCGCCGGCTTGCTATTTTTCCCTTTGTTCTCTCTCTCTCTCTCCTCTCTTTTCTTTTTTTTTTTTTGGTAAAGTCTCTCTTTCTTTTTTAAGTTTTTATGTTTGCTCATGTTCTTCTCGAAAAGATTTGAGGAGTTGCCACTAGTCTGCGAGTTTCTGGGTGTGTTTTCTATTTCACCGAATTCAATTTACTTTCGGCACAGAAACCTCTTTTGTTTTTGTTTGGATCTCTTTTTGTCAGATCCGGTTCCTTTCTGCATCTAAAAGTTCCGAGACTAATAAATGTGGAAAAATTCGAACTTCTAATTGCTACTATGTAAGGTTGTTCTTGTGCTCAATTTGTTGTGGTATTAAACCGGATAGACATCCACACTAT